>NC_090223.1:54862924-55122924 GCF_024489055.1 Chanodichthys erythropterus | reverse complement strand
GGTTTTTCAGCTTACAATGAAAATTTCCCCATGGTTTTTCTATCTCAACAGGAATATAATCTGTTAGGAGGTATCTAATTAATTCTGAAGACTTTCTTCTTGAGAACACATGAAGGGTGCGCATTAGCTTCATCATTGCACATCCTACCTCTACTACTCCAACAAAGCCAGCATTGTTCATGTTCTCATTGTCCTCAACTGCTGCTTTCTTGCATTCCTGAAAACTTTCAATGGCTTTTAGTGCCGTCTCCAAAGCATCTACTGTGTTTTCAGGTGTTTTTTCATCCTGCTCCATGGCTTTGCATTTTGCTGCAAACCACTGCCTGTACACCTGACCTTTGGTATCAAGAATGTAAGAATTGTTTGGCCTTTTCGCTACTGCAGTTTTTGCCCACTTTTCTGCTTCTTCAAATCTGTCATGTTTGTAATTGAGTCGAGCCAGGTGTTGAGCAAAAAGTGCATCCTCATTAAAACGCTTGTAAGCCACTTTTAGAAGCTCAATGGCTTTATCTGGACACTCGTTCTCTCTCACATGCTCAATTAGGGGAGAGAAAAAGCTGTCCAATTCATCACCTTTGCTGATCCTGCGGCGTGTCATGAACAGATCTCGCAAGAACTTCATGTAATGATCTTTACCAAACCTGTGCTCAAAGAGTACATCGTTGTTGAGAAGATCCAAAGCAAGATCACTTTGTTGTTGTTTGTCACCCAGAAATTGTTGGAGGATTTCCTTTGCAACCAGTGGATGAATGATTCTGATGGAGTTAATGTAGGTGTTTTCGTCCCTTAAGTGTATTAAGACCAATTTAGCTGGTTCACTTAGAGAAGTCTCAAAGGCATGTCGTCGAAACCTATCCACATGGATGGAAAGAGCCAGGAGAGCTTCACAATGTGACAGAGAGATGAAGGAGTTCTGCACGTAAGTGTTGAGCAATGCCACATACAGAACAAGCTTAGTAACCACAGACTTGTGGTCAATGCCTTGCAGTAAATGCTTGACAAACTTCTTCACATATTCAGCAATTTTGTGGCTCTCGAATTCCTCACTCATCAGGACAAATGTTAGAATGAATTCTGGCTTGAACCGCTCTTCAAGTCTTTGTCGTTTTTTGGAAAACTGCTCTTTTTCTGTCTCTGATAGTTTATGAGTAATAGAAACATTCTGTTGAGGTGATTCCTTGCACATCTTCTCTGGATTGTGTGATCGCCTACAACTTAGCAGAATGAAGCAGAGAGTTCCACGTGCTATTTTCTTGGTATTGACAGCCATTTCCAATTCATATTTCACATCTTCTAAATACTCTTGATCACAGTCTTCAAACAGCAGGAGAACAGGGAGGCATTTTTGGGGATCTTTTTCTTCATATTCACGAAGCCAAACAGCATCTTCTGAAACAGCCAATGCGGAGTATGAAGGTTTTACAACAGCACACCTTAGATCCCTTCGGTTATTCCACAGTACCTGCCTTGCCACTGTACTGCCACCACTGCCAGGATGATGGTATATGTTGATGCAGCTGATGGGTGCCCTATCGAAACTCCAACAAAGACACTCTTTCACCAGACTGCTGACATCATTGTAAGCATCTCTTTGAATAACCTCCCCAATGATTTTTTTATCCGCAAGCAAGAGATTCATCCAAGTTAATTTTCCTCCATGGTAAAACTGCTGCTCGATCTTCTCCTTTTCAGACTCAATGACATCGGGAATAGTTTCTTCACACTGGTTTAGACTCAGAATCTCCAGTGAGCACCTTTTTTCCTCCTCTCGAGTATCAAGGAAACACTCTCCTTTGACATGGATTGGTAAAAGTTTGGTGGCCCGTGCAGTGGTAGGCTGGACCTGTTGGAGGGTTGCATTTACCTGACTTATTGTCATACCAACAACACTTGAACTGTTTACTGTTTCCATGTCACAGGATTCTAGAGCAGAGGTCTGCCAGTCCTTGAAATTCTCCTCCGATTCTGCAAGGCAGATAATGTCTTCATGTCCTTCCATGTCAGTGAAGAACTCATAGAACGTGTTTTTGAATGGTGTGTCAACAGGGGAAGTAAGAAGAAAGATCACTTGAAAGGTTCCTTTGGGCAAGATATCTTTGCAGATCAATGACACACAATCTTTCAGAAGGGTTCTTTTTGTTTTAACCCAGGTCTTCTCATCACAGGGAGGCTCGTTGCCTTTAAAATCGCTTCGGCCATTGCAAAATATCCAGCTGGTTTGATCAAACAAACGCAGATGACTCTCAAATTCTCGGATACTCATGCCACTGGAAATTTTGTAGTTCTGCATGAAATGGCGGTTCACTGCATGGTGCTTATTGTATTCATGGCATAACCCAGATATGTTGGAATCTGGATCAAAGTCAAACACACAGAAGATGTTCATGTTCAGCAAAAAATCTATATGTTGCAGATCCTTCTCCTGAAATCTATTGGTAACAAGTATGAGCCATTTTTCCTTGTCCATCATTTTCTTTCCACCTGTTATGAGCATTTTGAGTTTTTTTCCCAGGTTCTGGGACAGTTCTGGTGCTGTGAAATGATGCCTTTTCTCTGCTTCTTCTCTCTGAGCATCCCTAAAACTGATGCGTTGGTAGAACTCATTCAGGTCATCCACTGGTTCTGTTTTAGAACCCACTCTGCGATAAGCAGTTTTCTTCTCTAACTGAACTTTGTTTGCCTTCTCATTGAAATTTGGCAGGCTAACAGAGAACACCTTATTCTTCACTATGCTCACTGCTGGCTTAATATCAACCTCCACAACATAGTGTTCCACGCTGTTGTTTGAGCAAACTACTTTAACAAACTGAGGTTCACTAATACATAGCCGTACAAGTTCGCTATCAGAGCTAGAGAAACTCCTCCCAATGTAATCTAATGAATCATAGTACATGTCTTTTTCCTTGACAGGAAAACCAATTATTTCACCATGTACATAACCAGTGTCACCTCTACTATCCATGACACCAAAATGTATTGTGCCATTTGTACGAACATTTATACAACCAGTAGCAAATTTCAGCACTTCCTTTGCAAACTTGGCCTGTAGTCTTTGACGGTCCAGTGTCGCAGCAATGGCAAATGACTTATACTCATGACATGGAGTAATTAAATCATTAACCCCTGATTCTGGTAAGAGTACACTGTTCTTAACATAGGTAAAATCAACACCATTCATATAAAAAGGCCGTAGTTTTGAATCTCTCTTTGTTGTTACCACAAGTACTGAATCTTCTTCCTTGTTCTTCTCTTCATTGATATTGGCTCTTGTGTCTGTGTTTTTAATTGCACTTGCTCCATGGTCATTTTTTCCAGAAGACTGTTTGTGTAAAAGTTCATGCTGGCCTTGTGCTTTTTGTGAATTATTTACCAGCTCATCTCTTTTTTTGATTATCAAAAGCGCAGGCCCAGATTTCATTCCAGTCTCTTTTTTCAGAAATTCTTCTGATAGTTCACAAAGAATCCGACCATCTACTTCCTCTTCATGGAGTTTTTCGATGTATGTTTCTTTAATTCCTATTGATCTTAACCAGTTGCTCACCATAGTCTCAGTCCACTTCTCCAGTGAAATATCCTCTGGCTTTTCTGCAACCCCCCCCCCCCCAAAAAAAATATATTTTACTTTAAAATATTTTACTTTAAAACAATGACTGATAATTGCTGTAAAACAGCATTATACTTGCCCATGTTTAATGGCTTCTAGTGATCATTCACAGTACAAATGCAGACACCATCACATTGCGGACCTTGAAGAACAAAAATTACATTGTTAAAGCAGAGAGATTTTGAAGCAGTCAACAACCATTCCTCTGTATTTTGATGAATTTCAGATTAATTTCATCATTAAATAAAGGCACAACAAGGGGAATAAACACAAAGTTGCAATTATTTATTTAACAGTTCATTGATTAAGCATTGCATATGCATTAACAAAGAGCATGCTATAGATTCATAATTAGATTCATTTAATTAAATTAATTAATTAATTTTTGTTGTTAGGATGACAAAAAAAGTTTTAAAAGTTACATTTTTAGGTTCTGCATCAGCGCTTGTCAATGTCAAAATGATCAAGATGGCCAAGCAAATCAAAGAAGGCGGGTGTTACTGTCTTACTGTTACTGTGTAATGAGAGTTTGTGAATAAAAGTAAGTAGACAACAAGTTGCAAGTTAGACAACTGTTTTATGATAGAAATGTTCAGTGACCAATAGTAATAGATCTAGTGATGCAAACTACTCAGCTTTTTATGAAATTTCGTAGGTTTGAATTGAAAAATAAGCGATAATGATTCACGTGACGTGATTCATAAATGAATGACAGAAGAAGCATTTTCAACAGATTAGTCATACGAATAAGAGTGAATTTGTGCAAATTTTAAAATAAAATATTTTTTGCAAATAGTTTAAATTACTTTATAATTAGACCTGGAGCTTCTTTTACCATTCTTATTTATTTATTCCCTTAAATCTGTATCAATACTTTAAGTATTTAATTAATTTATTATTAATATTTATTAATAATAAAGCACAAGAGTGAAAGTCTGCCTATGATCATGAAAATGATAGATTTTCAATATCAGTTGGAGAACGTCTTGGTTATGTATGGTAACCCTCATTTCCTGATGAAGGGAACAGAGATGTGGTGTTGAACCAACGACAACAAGGAGGTCGTCCTGCACTCGTCTCTGAGAGTATCAGAAAAGGCCAATGAAATTGGCATATGAAATTTGCATGCCAAGCCATGCCCCTGGACATACAGGTATACATGTCCAGAGGCGTTGGTTGGCATGCAAATTTACTAGCAGTGCAATACATACTTCAGGTTTGTGCTGAGGTTTCGAGGTAGTGACTCAGGTGTTTCAGCGGTCAGCACAAAATGGACTAAATGGATCTTCCTCACATCACAGGACCACTGCCTTAAGGCACTTCAAACTGATAAAGTTTCAATCTCCCCTTTTGCCAGGACACCTCAAACTGTGCCACACAGTCCTAATCCCCCTTCTGAAGATATCTCATCTATGCAACACAGTTCAAATTTCCCCTTTGGAAATTTGCCCCTTTGGAAAGTGTCCTGACTGTAATCAAGAGATATCTTAACCATGCACCACAGCTCAAATTTTCCCATGGTTTATCCCCTTATCCAAATTGACCAAATTTGAACCTAATCACAAATGCTTTCTTCCTAATTTCCCAGCTCTTTCAACCAGACAGCAATATTTAAAATGCATTAACTAACTGATGAGTTGAATCAGGTGTGTTTGATTAGTAAGATTTGGAAAATGTGTACTGTTAGTGTTCCTCCAGGAACAGGGTTGGGAAACACTGCTTTATATGACTCAATGTTCAGATTTAAGAATAATATATTTTTTTCCCAAAATTTTTTATAAGTGGAAATGTAGCTACGTTTCTGGTGGAATGTCCCACCTACAAAATTATAGTCAGAAACGAATTCCATTGAAACGAATGTAAACAAAATAAGCTGGGTGTGGTCTGTGAGACGCGACATGAAAACGCATTAAAACTTCCCTAAAACGACGTCTGATACATTAGAACAGCGACAGGGAAAACAACAAAGTCCAATAATGATATAAACATTCACAAATAACGTGGAAAGCCTTTAAATCTGCTCCGTGGAAAATTCCCCGTGACGAATCTGGTGCAGTCCAAAATCTGCTGGAAAGTCAGTTAAAACCTGCGTGCACGCACATCTCCCCCCCAGCTTGGTAAACGGTATTTTTATAGGATATTTTGGGATTAAACAAACAAACTCACAGTTTTGTCGGGTCTCTCCTGCACTGACCGGGGTTCAGTCCATCCATTAGAGGCGAATCTTCTTCCAAAGGGACAAACCTTTGAACAGTGTAAATCAATGTGTAAATAACAGTGTAAATCGAACATATAATACAAAATAGTTATATTATTTGCATATCACAAGGTTTACCCAAACGAAAGAGACTCAGCTTTCAGCGGCAGCGCCGTGTCTGTGGTAAAGCGAATTTCCGGTAGGTCTTAACTTTCGATTTCCTGAAAATTAAAGGAAACTTTTACAACAATTTAAAATAATAAAAATCATAATATAAATATTAATAACTAAACAGAACATTGAACACAAACATTTTTAAAAAAGCATGTGACAAAACACATCCAAAACGTGAAAGCTTTGTGATTGACTGTATATAGCTAACTTTGACACAAAATCTGAGCTCTATATATATATATATATATATATATATATATATATATATATATATATATATATATATATATATATATAGTGCCGACAAAAAACTACAGAAAAAGAAACAACTGGAAAAAAAAGAAACTACAGAAAAAAGAAACAACTGGACTCCAGGCAGAGAAACATGGATGCAGTTATCATTTTGTGTCAAAGTGTTAGATTATGAGGTAAAATCTTACCCTATTTATTTTATTGTTATATATTGTGTTGACAACTCATCACCATATGGAAAAAAACAAATTTTGGGCCCTATAATACACGTCCTTAAATTAGTAAATGCATTTGCGCCAGTTAGTGCGCCCATGCGTGCTGGTCTAAAAAAGAGGTGTGTTCCGGCGCATTGCTATTTTAAGGAGCTG
The DNA here is from genome assembly GCF_024489055.1 of Chanodichthys erythropterus. Lineage (NCBI taxonomy): Eukaryota > Metazoa > Chordata > Actinopteri > Cypriniformes > Xenocyprididae > Chanodichthys > Chanodichthys erythropterus. The sequence continues at coordinate 55,116,329 of NC_090223.1, read as the reverse complement.
AAAATAGACTGCGCCATAGACCAACTCAAACCTGGTCTAAAGTCTAAAGTCAACGGGGCAATATTTTTTTGTTAGAGTGCGTTGGTAGAAACTGCGCCTCTGGGCGCGTTGACTTTGCTTATTACACACAGGGATGCGCATCACAAACATGCCAAATATTAAAAACAAAAGGATTACAGTGTAAAAGAATATTATTGTGTAGGCTACATAAATATAAAAATGTAATGATGAATAGTCATTGCGTGTATTAGAATTAGGCTACCTATTTTCAATTCAGCCTATTACAATGATGAACAAAATTGTCTAATTAATTGAACAATCGTGCCAATACACACACACACACACACACACACACACACACACACACACACACACACACACATATATATATATATATATATATATATATATATATATATATATATATATATATATATATATATATATATATATATTAACTGACTCATCGCGCGGAGCTATTTGAAAGCCTGCATTTGCAAGCCCGCTTTAACTTCGCGCACGAGCAGATCGGTTTTTTCGCTTGAAAAGCGTTCAGCTTTTCCGCCAACAAATTCTGCCAAGTAAATAGTAATCCGCCATTGCGCGAGCTCATCTCGCTCTTAAAGTGAATGGGAGATGACACTCTGATTGGTTTTTTGAACGTTACGCCCATTACTCATTAAGAGAATAGGGACAACCCATTTCAAAAATGCGCCCCGGCGCAAGGACCATTTTTCCGTCGTTAAAATAGCAAAAGTGGATTTGGACATGCCCTGAGTGCACCTGCGCTGTGCGCTTTACACTTTGCGCTTAGATCGTTAAAATAGGGCCCTTTGACTCTCACTAGGAAGAACAGAGACAAGCCACTGTTTAACCTAATCATTAAACTGATACCATCGTGTTAATGCCCATTGTGTAGCCTACAACACCTTAAGTTAGCTTCTCAAGTGATGTAATGGGGAAATTACAGAACCTTATCTTAAATATGTATTCCCTCACTGTTCTAATGGTGAATGTGCAAAAATGTTGCAAAAAACCCCTCTGCCAATTCGGTGTTTATGTATAATAACTTTATGATTGTGTTGCTCATTTTCATGTAATCTGATGCATCATCATAGGCCTACATGCAGTGGCGAAGGCAGAAAGTCGGTGGTGGGCCAGAATAATTCGCATCATCCCGTGTTTTTCAACTGGCTTACCGTCCCTAAGTGGCGTCAATTCACAAAAAGTCAAGGTAGCCTATGGCAAATTCAAATTACGTTATTTAATATAAAATTACGTGACAATATCAATTCAAGTAAATCTACGAGATAAGAACAAGACAAAACTGCAGTTACAACCTGAACCAATAGCACCAACCGATTAAAAAAATAATAATAATTTGGAAATAACCTGGCATGGTAACAGGCAGCTATATGGATAAATAAAAATAACAAAAAAGTCAGCTTGCGAAAAAAAAAAAAAAAAAAAAAAAAAAAAAAAAAACAATACTGATTTGAAACTTGTGAAAAACGCTCACACATTAACCCGATCACTTTATTTAGCGTTCACGTAAACATAGCTACGTTTGGATTCGTCGAATGAATTTATATTTATTTATTTAAGAAATTCATTAAAACTGGTTTTCTTCCTATTTATTAAATATAGGCAATTGGTTGATGAAACAGTGATTGAAATTAAGATACAATTTCTACAAAACGAAATTCACTTTAAAGAAAGGCTTACTATAAAACAAAACTTAATGAAGTGGACAAACTCATATGACCAGCTGCATGTCTCCCGACATTGCACATCCGTCATGCTATTTACTTTTCATAATCAACATAGGTCAAATTTAACAAATAGCCTAATATAAGCTCTATAGTCTAATGTTTAAATATAAATATGAAACTAAATTGGCTATTTTTATCCCTCTGGACGACGAACGCGCCGGCGCGTTCTGATGGATTTTTTCCTCATCATGACAGAAACAACTTTCGTCTTGCGTCAAGCCTACAAATGGTCTACTTTTATTCGTGTACGCCCACAATAACAACAAAACCTTGTACTTTTGTAAAATAAAATAAATAAAAAACAGGGTGTGCGTCTCAAAAATGAACACCGCGAATAATTGTAGGCTACCTAAAAGAAAGAAACATCTCCATTCGATAAGAAATTCGCATGTCTATGTTAAATAAGAGGCGATCCATGGGCGTCGGAAGCAAAAACAATGTGGGTGGGTCCTCCCTCCAAATTTTTTTTACAATGCATACAAAGTTTAGTCCCAAAGCGCGCACAACTGGAGAAATACACGTTTACCTTTGATTTCGTTCGATAGAAAAGAAGCAGGGCCGTACGCAGGGTTTCATAATTACTGAGGTTACAAAATGTATTATGCTAGGGGGGTTCGGGGGCATGCTTCCCCGATAATTTTTGATTTCTTCTTCTTCTTTAAAACCATGTCAATAAATACATACATGCACAGTTTTGAGGTAGCTTTAATCGCATGTTTGGTAATTTCATGACTTAATTTACAACAGAATAACGACGGTGCATGCCCGTAGCTTCTTAGACAAATGCTGAATTAGAGACGGTAAAAGTGAGTGGGTCCAATATATTGGTCTTAAAACGTACAATGGTTACAATGGTTCCGACGCCCATATAATATATATATTTCCTTGGATCTGACTGGGTGGACAAGCTGTCAATCTGGGTGGGCCTAGCTCCGCCCCTGCATACATAGGCTACATGTAATTTCTAGGGTTGGTAATCAACTTAAAAACGTAACTGTATAATACACAGATTAATCAAAACATAAATTATCACTTATATGAATATCTGCTTATGATAACTCAAACAACATTACATTATCGTGGCTAATTTATAGGAAAATGCTTTATTATTGACCGTATTGAATGTGGTTAATGACATTAATGCCTTTATTTCATATGACAGTGGAGAAGTCATTGGAGAGAGAGAAGAGGAATAGGATCATAGAACTGCTCCAGAAGCACTGAACAGAAGAGAAAGAAGAATCCCCAGTCATGGACATCATTTAAATCTATTACTTACATGCTAGAATTTGTGCCTGCATACAATGGAAATCCATCTCTACATTACGATTAAATGTTTCGTCCTGTCAAAAAAAGACTGTGATTGGTCCTACCTGACCAGCATTGTTTTGCTCTTGGATGATAAAATACACCTACATAATCGTATTGATAAACTTCAATAAACTCTGAATTGCAACAGTTGTGAGCTAAACAATAGGTTTTGTGTAAACTAAATTGTTTAAAAATGCCCAGACTGATAAGCACCAAGTCTATTTTCAGGATCAATGTTTTGTGCTAATCATCATTCCACCTGCACATTCTGGTTTACTTTACTAGTGAATTGAACTAAAATGTTATTTATCCAAAAGGTCAAATATCTGAGCAATGGAATGAAAATAGCCTTTGCCAATAAGGTTGGCTATTTACGCTTATATCAATTCCCGAGGTTGGTAAAAATTTGCTTGGAATTACACAATAGCAGCTTTTATTAACACTACATTTAAAAAAAAGCATAATTGAATTTTTCCCTCAAAATGTGCCATTAAAAAATATATACTGAACATTAAAAAACATGTAACATTATAAAAGCTCCACCTGGAATATTTCAGTTAAAAACTGCATGCGTTTTATGTTCCAATGTCATATATGCACTGAACATCTGCAGTAGAGACATTGAGTACTTGAAAACAAAACATCTTCCTGGCATTTCTTAATAAAAGCCCACAGTTTTTAAATCAGGCATCCATTAAAACAAAGAAAAATAGTTTAATTATTTTCCAATATAATAACCATTTAAGAGAATCACCTGAAAGCTAAAACTTAACCGCACTATCCAGAATCCACGGGAATAAATTCATAGTTTACCATGTTTTGTTAAAATATGCCAACATATAAAAGTGGATGTCTGAAGTTATGAACACAATACAGGATAATAAGTTTGTCATGAAAGTATATATACTTTTGAAAGCGTAATACCTGTAATGTCATACAGTTGGTTTTATGTTAGAGACATTGAAGGAATAGTTCATCCAAAAATTAAGCTGTCATCATTGTTGTTTCAAACCAGTAGTATCATAGTAGTAGTCCATAATGTTTTGCGAACAGTATTTAAAGTTTTCTGAAGCCATAAGAAAGCATTGTCTGAGAAACAGACCCAAATTTAGCACAGTAGACAGTATACTGATTACAGTCATCATTCACAAACCCGATTTGCGCTTCCATTTATTCCTGACATGTGGTGATGTGATTGTTCACATGATATGCAATGCTTTTTGGCTTCATTGATGTCAAAACTGGTGTGATGTCTTAACACTTTGAATGAGAATTAAAAAATGTGGCGCTGGGGGAGATCATCAGTGAATAATGACTTCAATTTGGATGCGATCTTCAGAAGTCCTATCAACTTCTTTTAATGACTATTTTTGGTAATTTTGGGGCTTCACAGCATCTGGTGACTCCAGATGGAAAAGGGGTATGGCTGTTCAATCTGGAAAGTCATACATCTATGTATGGGACATGTCTAGATGATGCCACTTTTCATTTTTGCCTGAACTATTCCTTTAACAGCTCTCAGCAGCAAAGGCATAAAGCAAAACCACAAACATCAGACTCTCTTCAGGACCAAGACACATGGCACAGTGTCATTTAAAAAGGCACAATCAATGGCCACTTCAATTATCAATGATCAAAATATGTACAAAAATATATATTCAATAACATGTTCTCTCAACATTGCACAGTAGAATTTCTTGCGTTCACTTCAAGTGTTCAACAAAAATCCCACACCTTCCAATCTTAAAAAAAGGAAGGAATGACTTCAAGGTTTTGTGAGCACACCATCTTTCCCAGCATCCTCCAAATGATCTTGGCCAGGAAGCTGTAAGTCGCTCAGACGAGAGCGGTTGTCTAAAATGAGCATGTAAGGCACTAAAGATTGGATGGCGTCCTCTGCGTTGACACAGCCCGGACACTGCAGGCCCAGACTGCATCCGCACAGACAGACTGCTCATCCCTGGAATGTGTCTGGAAAGAGTCCATCAGTCACGTGGCACTATGGAGCTCCAGTCTCCTGTGCGCACAGTGCGGGCGGCACTGGGCCTGTCTGTGTGTGCATCTCTGCGGTGAGCTCAGGTATGACTGCTGATATCTGACTGGATGATGACAGGCCTGACGGCACTGACGGACTGGAATGCTGTGTGGGCGGAGTCTGTGTTACACAATGTGTGTCTGTGTGGTGTGTGAGCAGTTCAGAAGCATGGTAGTAAGGCAGGAAAGGTCGCTCCGCAGCACAGAAACGCATGGCCAGATGTGTGTGCTGGAGAAGAAGAGGGAAGCGGGAGGTAAAGTAGGACACAAATTCATCTGGAATGGACCCCAGCGTCTCCTGGACTTCATCAGGTAACTCTCGGTAATGGTGTTTCTACAGGAGACAAAGATGAAATAGTCTGATGAATGTGCTGAAGAGAGAAAGTTTTTGTTCACGTGAAATGTTTTTTTTTGCAACACAGACGTAAATTTTAAGTTTAGTTGTGTATTCAATAGAGGTGTAACGGCACATGTATTTGTCCTGAACCGTCACTGAACATCACGGTTTGGTGCATACAGTCAGACGACGAATACAGTTAGTCACAGGTGATCCACACTCCAATCCAGAAGGGGTGTGTGGTAACGCAACACTGTTTGAGCATGTAAGGCACAACAGGAAAAAGTGCAGAAGAAGAGACAATCTATGCACCAACCCAAATCAAGAGTTCAGATGGCAAGCAAGAGCTTGCTAGTAGCCTATAAGCAGTTTCAATTAATTTTTGTGACGCACTCCACAAACTTCGCGGAAAGGAAACCAGGACGACAGAGAGTGGCATCCTGTGTGTATTATTTATTTTATAAAAGCACAATTTTTTGTTTTCATTGTGAGTGTACACAAATAAAAAGTGTCGAATGACGTCTAATTCTTTTCTGTATGATCAAAAATGAAGGATTTCAAAAACTAATCCCTGGCCTGCACAAGTTTTATTTTTCATTATTCTATTTATTTTGTACTTTTATAACACAAGGTATGCTTTTCAGTTTTGTATCTGCTGTAACCAAATAACGTTTGCTTTTTATCAGCCCTATGCAAGAGTGCATTCTGTTTACTGCTTAGTGCTTAATACACTAAAGGAGGCTGTACTGTATCAACTAGGGGACTAAATGCTGCTAGGTGGAACAAACTGTGATTTGCACTACTGTCTGTTCAAACTAAATGAAAAGAAACCTAGCATTGGGGATTTTTTATTTTTTTTCCCTGTTGTACCAAACTTGTATCAAACAGTGACCCAAAAACTGACTTCTGTGTACCGTTACACCCCTAGTATTCAAATATACAAATCAATTATTTAGTAATTATTGTAAATAACACCCTGACTTCACTTCAAAAATTTTAAAATATGTGATAACCAACAAAACAACTACATACAATGAATAAATATAAAAACCTTGGTGTTCCTCTTTTATGCCACAATCCTTTCACATCATCAAGTGAGTTGTTGAAGCTCATTCAGTACAAAAATGATCAAAATAATTTCGCGCCACTGTAAACTGTGTTGCTAGAACCACAAGATATTTGTGGTATCCGTAAACTCATATCGTTTAGCAAATTTACCTTATTTCTCATGGCACGTAAAAGGTCTCTGACCGATCCGCCTTTGTATGAGCGAAATCTGCGTAAATCTGTAAAAATAAAACGTTGTAATTTAGTGGTTTGAAGGGCATAATTTTCACATTTAAGATTTCCAAAAGTAACCACATGCAATGATTTTCTGCCATAATTTTCTGGTTTTATTAATGTATTTACAAAGTGAATAGAAAGCCAAATCGCAGTAGCGCTCACCGGTCTGTAGAGGCACTGTGATATGATCTCTCCAATCACCTTTGACCACCACCCGTCCTCCTCTCTCCAGCTGCCTCACAATCGGTCCATCTAACGGCTCCTTCTCAATTCTATCGCTCACATCCTGTGAGACAGCGGGAAAAAAATTCTAGACCATTCTAGAAAAATCTTATAATGTTCCCTGTGGTCCACTTATAATGTTGGCAGGATTTTACATCAAAATTTTGTATAATTAAGAAATAAATTGCCACTACCAAAACACGATGCAAACACAATGTAAACGAGATTCATTATGCAGTGTATACTGCTTCAATGATTATAATGGGAGTTTTGACATGACAGCAGAACTTGCGCTGAACTAAAGTGATTGACCGTTCCAGAGATTAAATTATATACAGAAAGCGATCACTCCATTCATAATCACAGTTTGAAGTTGTTTTTCATGCTACTAAAAGTAACAATGGGAAGTTGGCTGTTCAGTCGATGGCTTGAAATCAGTCCTTACAGTGGATATAAAAAGTTTTAGATACCCCTATTGAAACAGCTGTTTTTTTGTGATGCAATATATATTTTTAAAAGAAATCATATCAGAACATTTGCATGTTTAATGCAAAAATTACAACCTATGCAATGCCACTGAAAACCAAAGTGACACGTTTCAGAGTAAAAAAGATAAAGATAAAAATAACCTAACTGCATAAGTGCACCCTTTTCTAAGTGGGTATGTGATTGTGTTCAGAATTAACTAATCATCAATTAAAATAGTGCACACCTGTCTTCACTCTGATTAACTCCAAATAAATCTTAGCTGTTCTTATAAGATTTTTCCGACATCTTGGTTGCAGCTGCTACTACAGGAGCCATGGGCCACAAACAGCATCAACGGGATCTTATTGTTGAAAGGTTTCTCTCAGGTGAGGGCTACAAAAAAATGGTTCCAAGCAGGATTTTCTGTGCACCGGAGATGCCCTCGAATTTAACAGATTTAAAAACAGAATGTTTTTGCAAAGAAGAGTGGGAAAATATTCCCAAGTCAAGATGCGCCAAGCTTATAGACTCCAATCCAAACAGACTGTAATAAAATCAAAGTGCTCTTCAACTGCACACATATGCAGTTAGTAATTAGTTTTTAGTGGCATTGTATAGCATGGGTATGTTGACTGTACATATCAAAATCATTTATCACAGATCAGGGTTTAGAAATTAACATGGTTACGTGTTGCGACATTATGGTTTGAGTCCACCTTTCACTAATAAGGGCTTTTTTGACACTTGAAATAGTTGGTCAATCTGGGTCATTCTAAACCCCAGGTAAATGGAATCCTGGGTTATCTTTATTTACGTTTCACACTTGCTCATACTATACCCGGGGTTAACAGTTAATCCTGGGTATTCATAAACTGATGTTTCACACTGCACATTCCTAAACCCCAGGTAAAGTCCTTATCTGTATATTTTCTGGTGTCAGTGTTACTGACTGGACAAACGCAGCACGTGACCTGTTTACATAAAGGCTCTTGCATTGTGCATCCTCATTGCTGACTGTAATTTGACTGTAAAAAAAGTTTTTTTTCTCAATGAACTTCTCAAACTATATATTTGCATTGTGTTTTGAAGTTTTTTTTCATGCTACTAAAAGTAACAATGGGAAGTTGGCCGTTCAGTCGATGGCTTGAAATCAGTCCTTACAGTGGATATAAAAAAAAAGTTTTAGATACCCCTATTGAAACAGCTGTTTTTTTGTGATGTAATATATATTATAGTTTACATAAAGGCTCTTGCATTGTGCGTCCTCATTGCTGACTGTAATATCAAGTTTTTTTTCTCAATGAACTTCTCGAACTATATAGTTAAACATGACGTTTGACATTTTTCTTATTATACACAGAAACGTCTGTTTATATACATTATATACATATATAGTGTTTCTATGACTGCCCAAAGTGCGTGAATATAAGGCACGTGATTGGCTGTTGATTACTAAGCATCTAGTTGTAACATTCTAACATCACTTTGTTTCACACTGTACAATGTTGGCACCACAATAAGGGGTTCCTTTATCCAGGGTTAAAAGCGGTGTTTAGGACGTCGATAACCCGATATTAAGCGCAGTGTGAAAAGCCCTAAAGTGTGTTTGCAAAACATTATGTCATACTAACATGTTCAGGCATTTAGCTGAAAATACACACCCACTTCCTTTAAGAATCTTCTTCCATAACTAAGGACTGCACAACATTTGGAGAACTTAGGAGGCATCTAAATCTTTTTTTATTCCAAGTGATCCTGTTGTTGGATCTCTCCCTTCACTAACACACACCAGTGGGCGGAGCCAAAGAGACAAGAGGCATTGATCTGTGTCTGTGCAAGCAGGCTTGTGCTGATGTATTCATTGAAATGTATTCAGGAAATTTGATTTCTCAATTCATGACTAGTGTCCTTCAAACAATAATATACTGACCTGTAAAAGGATAGGAATTGAAATTATCTTTGCTGACTGATTTGCTATTTTATGGTATGTTGATAAACTTTTTGCCTTCTTGGTGAGGGCATTGTTTGCAAAAGGTGCGTTTTACATGGTTAAACCAGGACGCCTGACTAACAAACCTGGAAGAACTGCAGCTGTTTTTCCAGACTCCAGAAGAAGGGATGTTTCAAGACTCTGTCAGCCGAGGGTCTCTTCTCTGGCTCCATGCTTAACATCTGCTCAATCAGATTTCGGGCCACAATATCCTCTGCACGAAACAACATAATCACATGATCAAAAAACTGATATTCATTTTGCCCCAAAATGAGCTTGTGTTTTTGAGTGCGAGAGGACGTGTGTGGTGGTCGTACCGTGTCTGTTCGGCTGTAAGTGGTCCAGTGAATAGGCACCCAGCAGAATGTTTGCCTGCCGCTGCAAGGACTTCCCAAAGGGGTGTTGGCCTTCAGATACCACATAATAAAACACACAGCCTGCAGAGAAGATGTCTACCATGCAGGTCTGAAATATCAGAAAGAGGAGAAGCTGTGAGTGTCTAGCCACTGACAAATCTACTGTATTAGTGCTTGGCTCTCTGGAACGTGCTTTATGCCTATGCCTATGCTTCAGCAAGAACTGTGGTAACTGCTGTAAACAGAATTTGGATTGCTGAATTGTTGAAAACTTGGTAAAATTGAAATATTGGTGGCATGAGATAAATTTGCATGAGGTTAATTACGTATCATGAACTAACAATAAGACTTTTACAGCACTTACTAATCTAAGTTCATGATAAATTCTACATACATTTCAGTTTGTATAAATTAACACTGTATTATGGTCAGAGCTGATAGCCTCGAGGGCAGTGCTCCAACATGTAGGGCGGTTGAGGTTTGTGCGAGTTTGAGCCCTGCTTTTCTGATTCCACCCCCCCTCTCTCCCAGTTCACTTCCTGTCAATTAATTATACTGTATCTATACTATCAATAAAGGCAAAAATGCCAATAATAAATCTTTAAAAGACAAACATTATATTATGAATGAAAACAAACAAACAATAAACAATAGTATATTCATAAATGAACATTAATATCAATAACAATTTGTTATTCATCTATCATTTCTGAAAAATAAATATTAATATTAAAAATATCTCTGATACCAATGAACTGTTTATAGCACTTTAGAAGAAAAACACACTGTTATAAATGAAGCACAATGCTAAATATCAAAATCAACTCTTTAAATCAACATTTATAATAAGTAAATACATAATTAACAATATTGTGATGAAACGATATCACTTTACTACTGATAAAGATTTGGTATTCATATTCATATTCATGCAATTTAAAAAAAAATGAATATTTTTTATTCTTTCAGGTGTTTAAACCAAATCAAAACACACGGTATGTTTTTGAGCTCTTACCGGGTTATGTTTAGCATCCTCACTGAGCACTTCCGGAGCGATCCAGCCCTCCGTGCCTGGGACACCTGACTTCCTGCTGAAGCTGTGTCTGCCCACCGCCAGCTTCTTACACAAGCCAAAGTCTGAGATCATGGCCTTCACGCGCCCGTGCGTGTTTGGCATCGACACAAGGATGTTGTGCGGCTTCAGATCTCTGTGGACTATCAACCCATGAGAGACTGAGTGTTACCAACACTTGTATCAAACAGATTTATGAAAAAAAAAAAAAAAAACTACAGTACTTCATGAATACTGATTATTTAGCCTAAAAAAGCAGATAAAAAGCATTAAAATGTCTTACTGATGTTACTGATAATAGTTACCTATATTAAGAGAATGTAAATGAGACAGTCCAGACATGGTTTGCTCTAGCAGTGTCACTGGCTCCAAACCGTGGCGGTCAAAGTCCTTCCGTTCCACATACTAAAAGTAAATAAAACAAAAAAGAAATAAATAAGTAAATAAATAAATAAGACATTATTAAAAAATAAACTACATTATATTTTATATTACACAATACAGCATTGACAGCATGAACTAAAAAGCTGAAAATCAGTTTTTCATCCATAGCTTACAATAACTTACGATTACAACTTCACTTTCTACTATAAAGCAACTCCAGTGTTCATGTTTTTGCTTGCAGATGTCTAAGCTAGAGGGACTTAACGGAAGAAATGAACTGGAGAGGATTTCCATGTAAAAAGGCAGAGCCACACCCACCTATTACATCAACGCTACTGACCAACGGTAGTTTGAAGGTGTTTACAGGCCAGAGGAAACTACCATGATAACGTGATCTTTAAGCTCTTCCAAGTCAAATTATTTGGTTAACATTAATAAATCCTTTATATGTGTTAGACATTAAAAATGGTCAGTGATAAGAAAAGTTCATGTTCTTGTCTTTGACATTTTTTTAAATAAAATCTATGATAAGTAAAGTGCAGATTCGAATCCATTTTTATTGTAATATTCAATTTGCTTCTTTGACCTGAAACAGCAATGAAGCGTCAGGTTGTGTGTCTGTCATACCTCTTGCAGTGTGCTGCTGCACAGCTCTATGGCGATGTACTGAAACTGACGGTCTCGCTCAGTGCAGAAGTAACGAATCACGTTTGGATGCTCATCTGACTCCCGCAGCAGCTGAACCTCACGATCGGCAAAGCTGAAGCATTCTGGGAGAATCCTCTTTACAGCCACTGGACGGTTATCAAACTGACCCCTGAAATTTTACAGAGAGAAACCTATAGACTCTGAATCTGAAATAATGAAAGCAAAAACAAAGACTACAAAGGTCATTCTTGCCTGTACACAATAGTTCCCTCAGCACCATGTCCAAGCACATCTCTGGGGCTGAACGTGATGTTTCCAATTCGGACAATGTTGGATTCGTCCTCTGAAAGTCAATCAACAATAGGCACTGATGGACACACACTTGTAAAAAAGGTAAACGAGATTAAATGGTGATATATTGATTTGAATTGTTGTTTTGCTGACAGCCCTAACCTGTGTCCTCATGCTCATTTGCCGAATGTCCCATCTCAGACTGGGACATGTTGGAATGGTTGGACGCTCGCGGGGTTACGTTGGGACTGCTGTGGCCAGAGCTCTCTGAGCGGGTCCGGGCTGCCTCCAGGAAGTCAGTGTCAGGAGGCAGATCTGTGGGCGGCTGGAAAATGAGCTGCTGACGCTGCAGGAGCTGCAGCTTCTCCTCCATCTGCTGCTGAAACTGCTGGTGCTGCAACTGCTGCTGCTTATGGACACTCTGATCAGAACAAGACAAACCACGATACTCTCAGAGCTGAGCAAACAGAAGCTTCTCTACCAAAAACCATGATTATTTTGCTAAAATTACTCATGCAAAGACTTATAAGTTGAGCATTATTCCTTTTGTTTATAACTTTACTTTTTGACTATTTACTAGACAGAACATTAAAGGATTAGTTGCTGGCCGATATTTTTGATGAAATCCATGAAGTTTTTTTTAATTCTCAATAGAAAGCAACAAAATTACCACATTCAAGGTCCAGAAAAGTAGTAAAAATATTGTTAGAGTAGTCAATGAGACTACAGTGGTTCAACCTTAATGTTATGAAGTGACGAGAATACTTTTTGTGTGCAAAAACAAAACAAAAATAATGACTTTATTCAACAAAATCATCTCTACCCTGTCAGTCTTGTAAAAAAAAAAAAAAAAAAACGCTAAACCCAGCTCTTAAATCTGTGAAAAGTTAGGAGTAGTCAAGAGGACTCCTAAGTCACTTAGACCAAATCACAAACAATCCTAAACTGGCTGCTGCTGGCAATTCACCCAAAGACACTGTACACCACTGAGGCAATAGGTGATAAAGCCTTTTCTTCATAAATGCAATTTGGTAATTATGTTGCAGTCTATGGGGATCAGAAAAAAAAAAAAAAATCTTAATTTGAGTTCTGAAGTTGAACGAAGGTCTTACAGATTTGGATCAACATGAGGGTGAGTGATTAATGACAGAATTTTAATTTTTGGGTGAACTAACCCTGTAAAAGGGCCGAGACACACCAAGCCAATGGTCGGCCGGCTCTCAAATTAATAAACTGATTCTGTGCAACATCCAATATTACTTCATCATCATCATGACACGGTATTGTGAGTGTTGTCAAGTAGGCAGAAGTAAAACTCACCTCACTGACCAAATGAATTATTCTCTAATGGTCAGATCTTCTTCAGAGTGTGCTTACCTTAGGGTAGGTGATGATGAAGGCCACCCAGCCAGCCAGAAGGAAAGTGCAGAAGATGATGGTAGCCATGTCCTTCAGCATGGAGTCCACTGGAGTCTCCACGCGTGGGAGACGGCCGGGTTTCTCCTGCAGGGACGACACAGGTGGAGGCAGTGGACTGTTGTCTTCCATTCCACTCTCATTCACTTTCTGAAACACAGCAGAACACACTTTTGTTTTGTTTGTTTTTTGGTTTATTGCCACATCAGTTTCAAAGGCTACATATATACAGATAATAATCAAGCATTTAATAAAATCAGACAAACTTGTACAACAAGACAACTGAAAAATCTTTTGCTATACTACATTGTAAAAGTTTTTCTGGGCTGACTTACATGAATATATATGTTTTACAGTCAAGGAGTGCTACAATTTAGACATTTTGGTCTGGGGCAGTCGACATGACACCTTGTGTACAACATTTGGCCATGTCTAAATTTGAAAGAGTAGATGCTACTCTAATTAAAATTTTGATATGCATCAATAATGGAATATCCGAAACAGTTCCAATACCCCTTTTCTGCAGTATCGAAAACACTGATACCAGCTAAGCTTTCTTGCTCTCTCTTCTCTCCGACAGCGAATTGACACACACTCACCTCTTGCCACTCACTCGTCTCATTTGCTCTGGTTGAATAGTGCTTGTACTGTGATGATGATGGTGATGATGACTTCTGTGGCTTATCATGATTAAATGGTCAAATACACAAAATTATGTCAAAATGCCCATCTTGCCAAGTATTCAGGTAAACGCAGTCAGTTTTGGAACATAAATAGTTTTTTGGGTCCATGCATAAACTCTTAAAGTGACAATGGCCTAATAAACCTTGCTGCTGCCTGTCATGTAAATCAAAGAACAAAAGACAGAGAAAATCACTCGTTGCTCTTGACTGAATAACTTTTGTAACTTTAATTGTAAGCAATCTGTATTTAATTTTACAATGAAAACTATATTGTTATTTTACATTTGATTACTTTTATTTCTGTAGTATTTCTTACCTGAATACTACTGTTAGACCCACCTGAAAACTTTAAGCCATGCTTATTTCATTTGTCTCTTTATTCTATTGTATTTATTCATGCTATCGTTTGCAACTTGTTCATGTTTTTGTTTTTAAAGGTATTGTATTGAATTCCAGTATCGGGACAACACTAGTAGATGCATATTTTCACTACAACAGGGTTTACTTCAAATAATTTCAAATTTTCTATGACATTTGATGCGTACTCCAAACCATCTTGTACAGCAGGGTATAATATAGCACATTTGCAAATATTGTGGCGAGAATATTGGTTTACAAGCTGAATTGTGTAGATTTTCTTTATCATTGCATACTCTAGTCAGGAGTGGACCAGCAGCTCTTTAGTCATAAAAGAACATTTAATTTTTACTATTACTTTTATAATGTAGCAATTAAAAGCACTGGATGCTTTTAAGTATCTGTTATGCTTTGATGATGGATGAAATTCATTTTACTATCCAAGAATATCCATGAACAGTTCCAGGTCATGATGCAAGGACTGCCAAAGATAGGAGTGGATGCATACAGTTTTGGGTTTAAAGAATCCTAAACCAAATAACCTAAAGGGCTGATCTATCTTCTTAAACTACATTGTGAAAGTCACTTATCTGGTGATCAGACTTCAGACATTCTATCTACTGGTTTACACATGTGGCTTGTCAAAACTACCGGATGTTGTTCTTATTGTACCTCTTCAATGGTCTTCTCTGTGGCAGGGGGAATGATGTTGACGTGCTGACGGGGGATGCTCTCTGGAAACTTCTCCAGGATTTTATTATGAGCGTCAGGTGGCGTCTCGTGGTGACCTGTGGAAGAGAAACATTGCTGTTAAACAAAATGTTCAGACCTTGTTCAAAGTGAGGCAACATAGAGCACAAGAAAAGTGGATTAACAACAACTATGACAATTATGCAGTAATTAAAATCACAAAATGTATGTTTTCAGCAAACAGACCAGTTTTGCACTCACACTTCAGGACTTTTCTCAAAACATTAAGACGCATTGTGACTTTATTACTCCAAAGTTTGTTTAAAAAAAGCGCAAATTCTCCACTAGAGGGCCTGATCGGCATGGCTCTGAGAGCAGGTCTGCTGGAGTGTGCAGTAGAGCTACCTATCAGCAGCAGAGAGTTCCTCATGACGTTCATGCGGTTCCTCTCTTTCAGTGCTGCACTGAACTTCACTGTGGTGCTGGGCGTGATCACACACTCCTGCTCATCTTCCACACTTGACTCCTGGTTACTGGGGCCCTCCAGCATGGGAAACGTCCTGCCACGAGGCTGAAAAAAAGCACACAAATATACAAAAATATTTTTAAACAAATATAATAAATTAATGAATAAATCTTACTCATAAATCTACTAATTTTCGTACACAAAATAAAAACATACTCATCATGGAAAGAAAAACAATCATTGAAATCGCATTTTAGAATTGCATTTTAATGGATTTAATAAATAATAGACAGAAATAAGAGTCAAAATGTTCTGCAGGTGTTCAACGATAGACAGCAATATGTCTTAGTAAGATGATATTTTAAGGCTTAGTTTTAAGTAGGTTTTTTTGTGATTATTATTTCTGATTTTATAGGGTTAACAGTGTACATCATCCTTGTCTAAGATTTATGCTGACAGTCTAAAGTCTGGCTATGCAATACTACAGTACAAAAGCGACATGAACCTTCCAAAATCAACCTAACCATGTAGTCCCATAAAAGTATGAGGAAACATATTTTAAAGGTTTTTAATGCCACTCACCACAACAGTAACTCCGTCATGCACCAGGGAGGGAGACGCGTACAGACCAGTGGAGTGTTTCCCTACATACAGTGTGGACCTGTCAGAAAACCAGCCAAAAACAGCAAATTATTCTTAGTTTGTTATCCAAAGTTGCATACGTTGCCTGTAAATAGCATGCTAAGGAACTGCTAGGTTTTATAGAGTGGCTAAAGTTTATTTATCCAGGTAATAATCCTGCATGCTGAAAGTTTTTTAGATGATAACAACATTCCCACAAAGAGATCTTACTCCAGTTACTGTAATATACACTATATGGTCAAGCAGAAGCAGAAGACCACGTAAAGTCACAGAGCGAACGGATCATCGAGTGTTGAGGCGCACAGTGCGTAAGAGTCACCAACACTCTGCTGATTGAACAATTGAAGACATCCAAACTTCCACTGGCATTAATATCAGCACAAAACCTGTCTGGCGGGAGCTTGATGGAATGGGTTTCCATGGCTGAGCAGCTGTATGCAAGCCTCACATCACTAAGTACAATGCCAATCCTTGGATGGAGTGGTGTAAAACACACTGCCACTAGACTCTGGGCAGTGGAAACACATTCTGTGGAGTGACAAATCACAGAACACGCTTCACTGCTTGGCGGGCTTATAGGCGAGTCTGGGTTTGGCGGACACCAGGAGAATATTACCTGCCTGACTGCAACTGTAAAGTTTGGTGGAGGAGTAATGACGGTATGGGGCTGTTTTTCGGAGGTTGTGCTATAGGCCTCTTACTTCCAGTGAAGGGAAATCTTAAAGGCCCCAATATTTTCATGGCAAAGTTCTTTTCTGTTGTTCGCTTATGAGTGAAAAGTTCGAAATATGTGAGCAGCGATATACTGTGATCACATTTACATGTGTAAATACATGCTGCACTTTCTCTCAAAACAGCAAGCATTTTTTTTCTGAACAGAAGAAATGAACCAGAGAAGAGTTCTATGTCAAAGAAGGTGGAGCCTCGGAGCCACACCTACCTTTTACATTATCGCCATTGACCAATGGTAGTATGAAGGTGTTTACCAGCCGAAGCAAACTTTTCCGAAACGTTCTCAAACATTTCCAAAAGTTCCCAAACATTTCCAAAAGTTCCCAAACTCCCAAAATGAACTCCAAACTCCTGATTTTGTTCGAAATGACATCACATCAGTTTGTTCTCCGATTTCGCCTGAAGTATTTTGGGGCCTTAATGCTTCAGCATACCAAGACATTTGGGACTATGCTAGGTTTCCTAAATTTTTGGGATCAGTTTGGGTAAGCCCTTTTCTATTCCAGCATGACGGTGCACAAAGCAAGGTCCATAAAGACATGGCTGGATAAGTTTGGTGTGGAAGAACTTGACAGAGGCATGTCCTCAACCCCATCCAACACCTTTGGGATAAACTAGACCAGAGATTGCAAGCAAGGCCTTCTGGTCCAACATCATAGCCTGACCTCACAAATGCTCTTCTAGATGAATGGGCAAAAATCCCCACATTAACACTCCAAAATCTTGTGGAAAGCATTTCCAGAAGCGTAGAAGCTGTTATAGCTGCAAAGAGGTGACAAACTCCATATTAATGTCTATGTATTTATAATGAAATATCATTACAGTCCCTGTTGGTGTAATGGTCAGGTGTCCCAATTCTTTTGTCTATATAGTGTATATATAGGGATCTGTTCTAAACAGTGAGGGTTTCTGCTCAAAGCTAGGATGGCTGATAGCACTTTTTCAAGTCCGATACTAATACTGATACTTTAAGCTTGAGTATCTGCTGATATTGATGCCAAACCAATACCTGTAGTGTCTTTTTCTTGATCAGTTTAGATTAACTATACCTCATTAGCATGCCAACTACACACTGCTTAATTATAAAAAGAGGGAAAAGAAAAAAACAATTTTATATATAAATATATATAAAAAATCCAACAATATATATATATATATATATATATATATTTTTTTTTTAAAAAGGTGAATATAAGTGTAGGCCTCTTACTGCTACAATTACAAATCACTATTTGTGTTACATGAGAGCTAAAGCATTCTTAAAATCTTATGAACAATACATTTGTGATTTGTGAGTTGCTACTACATACTATGATTACTACAATTTCTAGAATCTGTTCTTCCCCACCCTTCTCAAAAAACAGAGGATGTGGCTTAGATATTGGAGATGCAACATGCAAGTCAAATCATGTCTACTCAGCAAGTGCCAAATGAGAGTAAAATGTGGTTTTGGCAAGTAAATATCAAAAGGAAATCAAGAGGAGACATTTCAGCACATGATGTTGGGAGTGACATGATAACCAAAACGGTTGATAAGGTTAAATATATTTTTGTGGAATTAAAGCAAACTGACAAGAAATAAAAAAATAAATAAAAAATATTAAAACATAGAAAACAAGCATTAGTACTTGGTCTTGTTAGAAAGGCTGCTTACATCAGCTTATCTTTGGTTTTCTTCTCCCGAGGAAACGGATACTTCCACTGTGTGATGCGACCCACCTCTCCCGACATGAAAGTGAGATAACGCAAAGTTTCCACAGCAACATTGGTGTGTGGGACTTTGCGCAGGCCCTCGCGCTGCCAGATGTAGATGGCCACCACAGGGGAGTTGTAGTTCTGAACCCACTGCACGTCTCCAGACTCACTGTCCACTGTCACCACTAGGCCATCACCGTTGGACACAAAGTGGGCCATATCTGTCAAACACAGGAAACAATGTTATGCTATGCTACGGAAGACATCTGATTAGGTTTCCAAATTTACACCGATGCCTCACTGTATTTGGTGTCATCGTCTGGAAGGGTGAAGGCGTAGTCAGAGTATGTGGCGTTCCAGCGCAGCTCTCTGCTCTTGGTGTCATACATAGTGATGGTGTATTCTGAGGAACACCACAATCAGTAGATCAGCAAAGCACAAGACTGATAAATAATGAATATCTTTGATATTCACATCACATTTGACTCATTTTGACCTAGAATTTCTTTGCATTTCAAACTCCAGTACACGCGTGACGGTATTCTGTAATACGGTTTATCACTGTAATTAATATGCACAATATTGCTACCATGGACCTGTTATAATTCTGGATAACATACTAGCTCTCTGAATTTACAGTAGCTAATTTCCATCAACAGGTCAAGATTAAGAACGCTAACGCAACTCATGCTTATGGGCTGTTTATCACGGTCCAGCTGATATTTTGAATGCTCTGAGATTTGCTTCGATCTGACTTGTGACACCACCTGAATCATAATCTTACAGTGTTATGTTTGTTGGCCAGAGAAGATTGAGCCTTGTTTCTCCCAAGTTTTTTTTTCTCCATTTTGTTTTACAGTGGTGAAATTTTCATCCGATAATCAAAGTGAATTACAGAATTTAAAGGGTTAGTTCACCCAAAAATTTAAATTCTGTCACTGATTACTCACCCTCATGTTGTTCCACACCCATAAAACCTTAATTTATCTTCAGAACACAAATTGAGGCAAATATGAATCAGTGGTTCAGAGCGTGTATCAAACTGCCAAAGTCACGTGATTTCAGTAAATGAGGCTTCGTTATGTCATGAGTGTTTAAAAATTTCAATGGCGCACTACTGGGAGCCGTGACTTTGGCAGTTTGATGCACTCTCCGAACCACTGATTCGAAACAAAAGATTCATAAAGCTTTGAAGCTTCACAAAGCAGTGTTTTGAAATCGCCCATCACTTGACACCCATCACTTTTGTTTTTTTGGTGCACAAAAAGTATTCTCTTCACTTCATAACATTACCATTAAAAATATCTTAATTTGTGTTCCGAAGATGAATGAAGGTCTTACGGGTGTAAAACAACATGAGGGTGAGTAATCAGAATTAAAATTTTTGGGTGAACTAACCCTAATCAGTGAATAATAATAATAGCCAATGTGTTACAGAGGCGGTCTCAGATTACAATTGTGCAAAACTGAGGAAACACATGCACATGCTAGTCTCCAGAAACAGTATTGCAGCATTCCTCATATCAATTCAAAGCGCTACTACTCGAAAAGTGTTTTTTGTGCTTCGTGCTCATATAGACACACAGAGATGATCTGAACTGAATGTACAGGTCTCATCTTACCTGTGCGGCCGAGGTAGAGCAGAGATGAAGATGGACATAACATCTCAGCATAGGAGGAGGTCAGCGTTTGCTGCTTCTCACCAGTCAGCAGATCCACCACATACCACACATCCTGTTTCTTACCTAAAAAACAAACATAAACTGACCTTATTCTCAAAACTTCATTTACTCAAGCACAGGGCTGCATACAGTAATGAACGTTCCAAGTTCAATTCAAGATCAGCTCTATGTGCAGTATCTGTGATTCAACCACAGACAATAATTCAGGCTCATTCTATTTGGAAAAAACAAAAATTGTGTGTATGGTCCTGTGTACGGGGCAAAACATTCTGGTCCCCCTGCAGTCAATAATTTTATCTCTTAAAACTCATCTCTGATAATCAAAATTACATAATTATGTAATAAATGTAATTTTACCTGTGAAAATAATTTCTTCATGCCTTAAAATAGTTTGAATGTAACACCATGGCTTCATTTAGTATATGTGGAACCATGATTGTGCAAATTAGTCCCCGCCTTCCCTCAATCACAGCAGCTCGGAGATCCACTTGTTCAACTCAGAGCCGTTAAGTATGTTTTTCAACGGCTCTGGGTCAACTGTAGTAAATGCTACACAATGGCAAGTGGAAATACTGGTCTAATTCAGCAATATATGTTTGAACCAGAAACTAATTCAGAAGAAGAAGAGGAAGAGTGAATTATACAGGCTTGTCCACAAGTCAATGTATCAGAAAGGTGATGTTTTATGTATCGCTCTCTACAACATTGGACAAATAAAAGTAATTAATATGATTAGCCTTTTGCTTGACTACGATATCAAACAGCTAATGTTCCTGTGGAGAAAAGCCCCCAAACCATGTTTTTGAGACTGTATTTGATACACAGCAGTTAAAAAATACTCAGTATTGACTGATGATTTGCACATGGTTTGTCTTAAAGTCTATTAAAAACACCACATAGACATATAAACATTAAACAGCTTGATTTTCACCATGGGGTCTTTAAAAGAAATGTGAAGCTTGTATTTTTGTTAAAGCATTTATACTACTTTACATACTGTGATTCTATTACACTAGTCTCATGTTAATATGTACAATACATTTGAAATAGTGTATATTTTAACATTTATTCTGGTGCACATCTTATTATCTTGTGTGCCAATCAGCCAATCAACAGCATGTCAAAGATGCTATACTGATTCTGGTACATTTCTCAAAAGAATGGAGCTGATTAGTTGAAAGGTAAGAGGTGAAAAATTAGATGGTTTGGTGATCATACAAAAGGGAAAGTTTTGTATAAATGGCAAAAAACAAACAAACAAAAAACAAATAAACAAGTACTGCTGATTAAAATGGAAAAAAAACTGTCCATTTACATATACAGTGCAGGGTTTTCCCATGTGCTTGTTGTTTTCCCATTTCATTTAGCCCTTTATCATCTTAAAGATCAAAAGTCCAAACACAACTGATGCAGCATGCATAAATGTTCTCTTCAGGATGTGTAAACAGACATCAACACGTCAATTCAAACACACCACATGTTTATGCCTGGAAAGGAGTGTGGCTTTGAGTCAAACAAGGCTATTTCCTGTGGGTTACACCGTGATATTCTACATATGAAAGGAACTTAAACGCTAATGTTTAAACCATTAATAAGTCTCATTTAGAGAGATTAACAAGTAACAGGATTAAGACAGGATTTATCTTTCAGGTCTGGCACTATGGTTTAATCAGTGTTTGGCCTGCTTCCTTTGGGCTGGGTGGGTGTCATTATTGATGTTTCTGTGCCTTGTGATTACGCACCCTTGGTGGTTAAGAAAGGGTGGTACGTACAGACATCTTAGTGTGGTGTTTGCGGTGAGATTATGAAACAATCCCATAGTGCCCACCCACCCACAGGGAGGCTGCTAGGGCCAGTTCCTCAAACGTTTGCCTCCCCTGCTGGCAGTCTGATCATGTTGAAAATAACTAGGGTTATGGGTTTGTTCAAATCTCTAGCCCTAACTACAAGCTATTAATAGTGATACTTGACTCAGCAAACTGAAATTAGGTTGAACAGAACTGTGATTATGAGGGTCAGAATAAGAGTTACAGAAGGAGTATCTCACCCATGTATAAGATGCCATCAGAACTGCGACAGGGTGACGCCTGGACCAGCTCAGGAATGGTGAATGGCAGTTTCTGCAACATCCCCAAATATTAGATGTAATACTGCATTTTTAATCCATCCAAAATTACTCAACTTTTTAAAGCAACTTTTTCTTTTAGTTAAAAGCAGTCTAATCATTTAGTACCACTGCTACTGACCTCAAATGTTTCACTTCAAACTGATATTGCTCATTTCTAAAATTGTCATTACTGAAAGATACTAATCTTTCCAGAGAATGAGGAAGTCCTTCATGAAAAACGAAAATAACTTCTCACCGTCAGCCCCTCATTATTCTTTCCTCCAAGAGAGTACAGACTGCCATCATTGGGGTCTGGGAGAAATGCAGGCCTGTGAAACAAAAACAAAAGAGTCAGACACTTTACACGTCGTGTTGTTTGACGGATGTCATTCCACACCTATATTCTATTTTAGTGACAGATGTGGTGACCTCAAACGGTCATTGTATGGACAAGAGCTTTGTGAAGATTCAGTAATTATTTTTCTGTGTTTTACAGAAAAGGAAAAAAACCCAACAGTGTTTGAGTGTTTTTTTTTTTTTTTCAGCAGCAGTAAGATATCATGAATAGGAAGAATTATGCAGGCTCAGCATCTTGCACAGTTCCTGTTGTTTGACTTTCCAAATGCACAACCGCTCAAGTATAAACGAAAGAATGCTTACTCTGACACGTGCGTTGGGACTTGCAAAACAGGATCTGCATTGGGAATGAGAAAAGGTTCAGTTAGGAGTTATAAACTTTATCACAGGCAAATGAAGGGATAAGCAAACATTAAGACATAAAGCAAACAAAGTGTTGGGTGTCAAACTTGTGAAGGACACTTAACAGACATTAATCCATTCACATAAATTAATCCATTAGTACTTTCTGCTCCCAGTATCTACTCTATTATATAAGACATTCATGTAAACAACAAGTACATATATGTTTTAGTACATATTTCAGAAAGTCATCAAACCTATCCACAAATGGAAGTATTATTCAGTGACACAGCTCTATTCCAGATCTTTCTAGTTAAACTCTCAAACAACTTCGCAACATCAAACCTCAGTTTAAATCATAACCATGCACTGTTCGCTGTTGGCCAGAGGAGAATTGGCCCCCCAACTGAGCCTGGTTTCTCCCAAAGTTTTTTTTTTTCTCCATTTTTAATCACCTTTTTGTCATCTGATGTCACCTGATGGAGTTTGGGTTCCTTGCCGCTGTCGCCTTTGGCTTGCTTAGTTGGGGACACTTGATATTCAACAAAGTTTTTTGATCTGCCTGCATATGTGAACAGAACTGAACTGGACAATGACATCACTGTTTTCTCCAGTGCTGATATATAGATAAATTAACTAATTATTGATTTTTACAACAGAATGAATCAATACTGAATTTACCCGGGCTGGACAATAACACCATTTTCTTTAAGAGCTGCTGTTCAGCCAAAAATGATTTACCAGTTATCACTGTAAAGCTGCTTTGACACAGTCTGCATTGTAAAAAGCACTATATAAATAAAGGTGACTTAACTTGACTTAAATTAAAAAGTGTGATGTCATACAGATAGGATTTATATCAGCCAATGGCTGCACATAAACTACGACATGCAAATAAACTACGATGGAAATACATTTATAGAATAAATTACTTGACTTTTCCTCAACAGAGGCTGCGATTAGATAACTAGACAAACCAGCAGACCAAGCATCGCAGCATCTCAAATGTTGGTTTGGTTGTTCTGAAACGTCTGAGCCAAAGTCTGTTATCAGAATGATTTGGTTTAATTCCCTTCCAGAAGTGTCTCACACAATTGTGTTCCCAAACAAGAGCATTGGAACGAGAGAACATGACAGCGTTTGAATTTCATCTGCAGTCACTTATGATGGAGGAAAAAGAGACACAGTTTCTTCTCCAACTGCAGAAACGTCCATTTTTAATACAGAAATTTTGCGCCAGTTTTGCAGGAAGTGGCAATTTTGTTCTCTTGAACACTGGATGGAAACGCTGCTTTACTTGCAAATGTTTTGTGCGGTATTCCAATTTTGAACACTAGCCAAATTTGCAACTTTGGATGTAAACAGCTACAGACTTCAAATATGGTTAATCAAATCACATTTTAGAGTAAAAACTATTCAATATTAAAATACAATTTATGAAACTGATAAAAACAGTAAAAAAAATAAACTCCTGGATGCTGATTGGTCAGCGAAGATTTCTGCACTCAAAAACACAATATAGTAACCTTCAGTTAAAAGAGCAAAGTCTTGAATGTCTTACTCCTGTATGTATACTGGCTATATAAAAGCTACAAATTAATTTTGTGTCTTATACTGTATGGCAATTGTGTGAGAGCCTGACCACTATGTCAACACACTTAAACACAGACATCAGGTGGGTGTGTAGTGCAACGGCCTCTAACGTCCTGCAGCTCCAGCACGTATGACTGGCTCAGCCTGTACAGCAGGTTTCTGGGAGACTGCAGGTGCTGTGGCCTTTTGAATATTGAAAAATAGGGCCAGTGGGTGGCTAGTGAGCCGATGATGGAAGATTCCAGTTAATGCATGTTAAATACAGCAGAAATGGAGGGAGCATTAACATGCATTAAACAGAACCATCCCTCATTCATGTGTTATTTTGAGAGAAAGCTCAAGAGGAAATGAAGTGAACAGACCGGCCTGGCCTTGATGACACACAGTTTGTGCGCAGTTGGTTGACAGTTTTTTCAATATTATTGAAACAGTGTGTAAGGAAAAACACATCAGTGCAGCAGCAACCTGCTGTCATACCAGCTGCATGCTGGACAAGTTTACCACCTTTTGAAACAAATGCAGTAAAAACAATTGCTTTAATAAAAATTATTCAAATACTTCCCACTACATATTTGACAGATTTATGATGAATAACAAGTCAAAATGAAAACTGCTTAAAGGGTTAGTTTACCCAAAATTGAAAATTCTGTCATCATTTACTCACCCTCAAGATGTTCCAAACCATATTAATTTATTTCTTGTGTTGAACACAAAGGAAGAGGTAACACTTTCTCACTATAAACTAGCTGTGTTTATTAGCATGCATATTACTAGGATAATGGCTATTTATTAATACTTATAAAGCACATATTAATGCCTTATTTTGCATGACCATATTATACATCCCTTAATCCTACCTAATAACTAAACTGAACAACTACAATACTAACTATTATTAAGCAGCAATTAGGAGTTTACTGAGGAAAACATTTTAGTAGTTAATAGTAAATATGTGTTCCCCAAACTATGGTGTTACCATAGTGTTTTTTTTATTCGACCTGCAACTGTTTGGTTACCAACATTCTTTAAAATATCTTTTTATGTTCAACAGATGAAATTACTTCATGCAGGTTTAGAAAAACATCAGGGCGAGCAAAAGATGACAAAATTTTCTTTTTTTTCCCCCCATCTTATTAAATGTGGTAAAACACAGAAGCTCAACCGTACATGCTTGACTTGAAAAAACAAACCCTAACTGTTTTTTGTGGAAGCTCAGATGTGCTTTTGTGACACACAAACACAAACCTCATTGGTATACAAACCTCAAAGCACGTATTTGATGTGCTCTATGTGTGCGAGTTAATCAATGTTTATATATATATATTTATATATATATATATTTTAACTAATTTGTTGAAATACATAGAAACCATCCAACACTTGATCTTACAATCACTTCTCAAACGTTCCTTTGTGTGATTCAGAGACAAAAAACTTGCATATGCCTCTCTTTCATATGTGAAATCTACAAATCACAAAAGTCTCCTAATTAATGTCATTAACATAAAAGAGCACCAGTCAAAGTCCAAATGCTTTACTTAAGAACAGCGAGTGGCAAGAATTGCTTAGATTCAGGATTCTAGAAATGATCTGTGCATGTGATTGAGGAATGGATATTCAAATTAGTTTGCATTAAATCTGGTTGTTTTAACCAAGATTATGCTGCAAGATGTATTTTTTGTCAACTATGTTAAAGTTCTCTGATATAGGCACTTTTGCTAATTTACAGTTAATTCCCATTTATTTCCCATTACTTCCCATGGAAAGTTTCCAACTTTGAAAATTCCTAGAATGTTTCAATCCTAGCGGTGAAATAACTACATGCATTAGCATTAGCTAACTGTGCTGAGAATTCCGGGCAGAGAACAGTGTGTAATCGGACTGTGCCAAACCAGGCTCAAGTAGAAATATAATTGGAACCGTCCATTACTGTTCTTCAAACCGTTCGGCCCGACGGAGGAAGAGTTAATTCATTTGATATATCAACACTCCCAGTTTCTGTTAATATAAAAACTTTGCAAAAACAAGCAGCTTTGCCATAATTACAGCAGAATTACCAGAAGAAACATCATCACCTGTATGAGGGGCCTTTGAATATTGTGCAGTATAATGGAAGGCCTTAAGGTCAAAAAGGTTGAGAACACTGATAACGATTTTACACTCCTGCAAACAACAGTGCTGGTGTTCACTTTCACACGATCATAAAAGCATATGCGCACCTTCTTTCAAGGTCCATTTGATTGTTCCAGATCTCTTGCTGACGGCGTGAAGGTTCCCGTCCAGCGTAGACACAAAGAGCAGACTCTCTGGTACAGACACCGTACTGCTGCTGCAGAAGCCCTGCAAACACACAGCATCACTGCATCCGTTTTCTTTGGTTTGTCTTATTATTCACAATTTTTTTAAAAACAGTAGTGGCCAAAAGTGCTGTCCAGCCCAAGAAAATTGACATCTTCACCCTTAATTCAATTATTATTATTAAACTTTTGTTAAAAATTTTAATATTGTGTAGTGAAGTCAATAGTTTTATTTGTGATAATAACACAATGAAACATGCCAAATTGTGCCAACATCAGTTTTGGCCAGGCTGTCATACAAAGAAATGATGGAATAACGGAATATTATATTAACTCAATATGTTGTATTGTTGACTCTATCATTGCATAAACAAAGTTTACACAGCTAATATAACCCTCAAAATGGATCTTTACAAAGTGTTCGTCATGCAGCATGTCTAATCGCGTAAGTACAGTGTTTATTTGGATGTTTACACAAGTTGTGTTTATGAATTATACAGACTGCAAGTGTTTAAAAATGAAAATAGCGACGGCTCTTGTCTCCGTGAATACAGTAAGAAGCGATGGTAACTTTAACCACATTTAACAGTACATTCGCAACATGCTAACGAAACATTTAGAAAGACAATTTACAAATATCACTAAAAATATCATGTTTTCATGGATCATGTCAGTTATTATTGCTCCATCTGCCATTTTTCGCTATTGTCTTTGCTTGCTTACCTAGTCTGATGATTCGGCTGTGCACATCCATACGTTAATACTGGCTGCCCTTGTGTAATGCCTTTCATGTTGGGAACATAGGCTGGCATATGCAAATATTGGGGGCGTACACCCTGACTGTTACGTAACAGTCGGTGTTATGTTGAGATTCGCCTGTTCATCGGAGGTCTTTTAAACAAATGAGATTTATATAAGAAGGATGAAAGAATTGAGTTTGAGACTCACTGTATGTAATTCGATGGCACCTTTAATGAATACTTTTTCCTGAATTTTTGCATAGTAAAATAAAACCTGTAGCTGTAGGTTGCCTTGTTGGCCAAATAATTTAATACTTTAACAGGTGTTTTGTTATTAATAAAATATTTAAAAATGTTAAAATATTTTCCTCATATTTTGATGGTTTAATTGAATTTGTAGGGTCATTAAAACAAATATCTGGACACCACTTTTGGCCACTGTTTATTGTGAAATACTTGATATTCAGACTCTCAAATATATATAAGTAAATGTATTTTGTGTTTTAAACAGTTTTACGTCAGCGTCACAACATGTAAATTCATTCTTCTCCCTAATGACATAAAAATGAGTGACTGACAATGGGAATAAGAATAGAGTAAACTTTATCATGATCTACACATGATTGATGTGAATAAAACGTTGTCAAATTGTGTTTAAATATTTATATTTATTTGACAATATTTACTAAAACAATTCAAAATAATAAATCTTTTTAAAGTAATAATTTGAACTTGATAAAAATAAATCCGTAAAATAAACAGAAGCTTCTTGATTGTGTAATAATACTATTATAATATTTTTTCACAAACAGAGAAAATTGAATTAAAAAAAACAAACAAAAAAAATTAAACACTCCAACCCACAGTACTCTGGTAAGTCTGTGTGGAAAGAGAATCATATTTTCTCAAAGACCAGATAACACGATTTATAAATACACTACAAAGTGAATATGACATGGCTGTAAACTGGATATAGCGCAGCATAGTTTGAAACCAAGGATTTAAAGTTGCTCGCAGCCAAAATCTCCTCTGCACATTCAAATTCACATGGACGGACTGTCATGCACGGACTACATGCATTTTATACAGGCTATACAAACAAAAAGATATAACAGCTGGATTTGCTGAACTTTGCCAGATTTGTGGCATTAAAACAACAATTATCAGCAGGTAATTAAAAATATATGCCTTGCCGATATATTGGTTGATCACTACTTCTGTGTATTTAACCATTTGACACCTAAAATAAATGATTTTGTTGAAAACATATTATATTTCTGGATGCCCAATGAAAGAAAGCACTAAAACTCTGCAGTCTTTATTGTGAAACCCTTAATATACCACTTGCATTGAGGGTAGGGTAATGGAGAAAACTGAAGGAACATAAAATCTGTCTAATAAGATCTAGGGATTAAAAACGGTTACCGGTTTGACCAACCACTATGAAACTCCTGACATTTAATGTCACCATTTTTACATTTTATTTTCATCGTTAAAACCGTATTTGATTACCGTGATTTGAAAAAAACGGATGGTAAATACTGTCCACTATTAAACAAAGTTAGCAATAGTCTCAGGCACAGCATGTTTTGTTTTGTGTGAAACCGTGCCAGAAAACAGTGAGGTTTTACATTCATTTTTTGAATAGATATCAATAGAGGAGAGGCTTCAGTACACTGAATAAACTGTTTTTGTGAGGAAATAGCTGATCACTTAATGAATCGACAACCTGTCTGCTAATCTTCAACATGTTTGACATAAATTTGTATAATACAAAACTGAAATGATTACAGTGGGCGTATCAGTACTTTTTGAACATTTCCACTTTTCAACACATTTTAAGAAGACCGTGACAACATTGTTAACCATGATCATTTTGGTCACTTTAATCATATATAATTAGAGCCATTAACATGCATCAGAACCAAAAAAGTATACTAAAGATTACAGCTACAGCGTGTGTTGTATTGTAATATGAGGATGCAGGTGATACTGCAGAGATATAAACATCCCATGTGCAATGCGGGCAGAGCGGACGCATGTGGAAGTCAATAACTTTAAGTACTTTTGTGTGGGCTGATTTGGACCCTGTACAGCAAACAACAGAGTGCTACTCTGAATATGAAGGCGTCTAGTAGGAGTAGGAACTAGTTCAGTTAGTGGATTTGAAGGAGAAGAATAAGCAGAAATGAGCAACAGGCACAGGGTGGAGAGCGGACAAATCCAGAGCTGAAAACATTAAAACAAAATACCTGTCTCAAGGCTTGTCCACACCACAACAAATGCTTAAATAAACATTTTAACTTGAATGAAAGGCTGTTAATGTGTCTGTTCAGGCCAAAATGAACATTCGCAAGCCATTATCACATTCACAACACATTTTTTTTTTTTTTTTTTGATTTGACAAAAAGCTGTTTTTCACACTGCAAAGAAAACTGGTCAACCAATAAAAATTGTGCTTTTGGTCACATCTGGAGCCACTGCTGTTACATAAAGCTACACATATTATACTTTTTTATTAATACATTTATACATACTGTCAAACCAAAATTTATTCAGACACCTTGAACATTTCATTCATTATTACAGTTTATTCACTATAGTTTAAAAAAAGGGTAATAAAATATGACAAGGTCTCAGAGTTAAACTGTGTCAGAAAAAAACAATCTTAATTATGTCAGATAAAACTTAAGCAAAACATGGTCAGGTCAAAGTGTTTGAATCATTTTTGGTCCCAAATTTGTATACATTTTACTGGTAGTCCACTGTATGAAGAATTTTTGGGTATAATATGTCACAGTTAACTTTGTTTTGGTATCCTCACTTACAGAAATTAACTAAAGTGTCCTGCACCCACTATTAAAATAAAAAAATAAAAATTATATCTAGTGTCTGAATAATTTTTGGTAGTGCTGGGTGGTATGACCAAATACAACAGTCTCTCAACAAATGACACACGTAAGTTTAACAGAAATAATTAGGCAGTTAATTTTTTGCCCATTCTTCTTTGAATTGTCAGTCTATTTATTAACTTACATCGTCTTCTGTGTACCATCCTGTCATTCCGGTAGTAATCAGACGTACAGTTCAGTGTCCTTTGCATAAGGTTACATTTCATTTGAAGAAGACGTGATGAAATATGCGCATACAAGCTGCTGGTTCATGTTTAGAGCACTAGATTATATGAAATAGGTCCATAAAAAACTTAAACACGCTCGCTCCGGTCTATATGTGATCCATGTGGAGAACGTTGTTAACCTCATCACGGCGCTCCGCGCAGAAACCGCTCTATAACCTCAAAATAGGGCATTATTTGAGGCGACAGCCATTTGTAGTGGTGTCCGAAACCATAGTGGACGTTATTGAGTGCACTCATTCAATTTCACATTGCACCGCAATAACGAGTGTACAGCCGATGTACACACAACGGCTGTCTGAATTAACTCACTCGCTTTCATTCACTCTTTCAAGTGAACAATATAAGTGGATAATGTAGGGAATAGTGAATGAGCCTTTAGGGGGTGATTTCGGACTTACCATAGGCTGTGATGCGATATCAGCTGTGCCCTCACTACAGCGCAACAGTGAAACGGTACGCTCTCAAACAGTGAGGCTGCGCTGCGTTCCGAACGTTGGTTAAGCGACACATACCGGTATTGCGGTATCATCAAAATTCATATCATAACAAAAATAAATACCGGTATTCGGTATGAACCGGTATACCGCCCAGCACTAATTTTTAGTTTGACTGTATATAAATACCATAGCAAATACAAATGTTTGACTTCCTTTCTTTTTTGTAACAAAAGTGTCAGAAAAGGAAAGTTTTGTGTATTGGGGTGTTTCTGCTTTTCCATAAACCCCATCTATGTTTATGTCAGAGATTTAATTTGCATTTTCATTCTGCCCATCCACTGTTTTTCATGCACTAGTCTGCAGTCAATGCTGAAATTTTGTCTTGATGCGAACTAGGGCTGGAACGACACGCAGACGTAATTGATTGCGTCAACAATGTTAATTAGTCGATTTGCATGGAATGCGTCGATTCGTCGCACTGTTTATGTTCCCCAATGATGGCGACTCTTAACTCCAGGGAATGTTGAAAATCAGCTGTTATTACAAAAATACAGAGTCCAATCTAAAGTGTGGGAATTTTTTAAAACAGAGACCAAATAAAATGGTGCTCTGCATGCACTGTAAGACTGAAATGCCATAGGCCTACCACAGCAGCAAAACTTGCATCTGAAGAAAACATCCTGGGGCTCACTTACCTCAAAAACAACCAGACAGCAGTGTAAGTATTTGGACTATTAATGTGAATTTTTTGAACAGCATTAAAATAGAGTTGTCAGTCCCATATTTTGTGCTTAATACGGCTGCGTTCATGCAGCATTCTGTTTTACACAAGCTGCCGTGGCTGTGAGGGGCACGGCTCAAACATACTCTCTGAGACCAGTTACAAAGCATTTAATGCTTTTGTTGGTATTTATAATATCTAATGGATAAACTCACTCCTCGATTGGTGTCATTTATTCAATAACACGGTCAATTGTGGTAAACTTCACGGTTTTATGGACACCGCCATGTTACAAACTGTCGCTATGGTTAGTTAGTTAAAACTACTCGATTAATCGGAAAGTAATCGATATATTAATCTATTGAAAAAATAATCATTAGTTCAAACACTAGCACCGGTGGATCTATGGATGAACGCAAATCATTTCTCCATCTCCATGAGTACCAGTTCATTTGTGCAGAAGCCTCTACCCAAAAGCAACATGCATTGCTCTGAAATTGTGATGAAAGGTAAACATTTCATCAGTTCAAGCATTCCCTGGGAATCAAATCAACAATCTTGGCAATACCAACAGTCATTGCATTCTCTTTTCATTTTTAGAAGTTGCTTCAAACAACAATGGTACAACACCCAGTTTTTGTAGATTAAAAAAAAAAAAAGTTCAGACAAGGAAAGAAATGCACAGTGATCACTCAAAGTAAGTCACCAAACCAGGCCTGAAAGCTACACCTGACCTCTAGACAGACTGTTGTTCAGCCACATTAATTCACCCGATCCTGCTCACCTAGACAAACTAGTTTGGGTGCAGGTTCAGTAAACAATTAGACTTTATATATACACTGCAATTCAAAAGTTTTAGATCGGTAAGAATTTTTAATGTTTATGAAAGAAGTCTCTTCTGCTCACCATTTTGATCCAAATTCACATTTTTTATTTATACAATCTTTATTTGATCCAAAATACAGCAAAATCAGTAATATTGTGAAATATTATTACAGTTTAAAACAACTGTTTTCTATGTGAATGTTGTAAAATGTCATTTATTCCTGTGATGCTAAATCTGAATTTTCTGCATCAAGTCAAGTCAAGTCATCTTTATTTATATAGCGCTTTTTACAATGCAGATTGTATCAAAGCAGCTTTACAGTGATAACTGGTACATAATTTTTGCTGCACAGCAGCTCTTCAAGAATAGTGTCAATGAAGGCAGATCAAAGCACTGTTGAAAAAATGTCAAGAATACTGTTGAATATCAAATGTCAAGTGTCCCCAACTAAGCAAGCCAAAGGCGACAGCGGCAAGGAACCCAAACTCCAACAGGTGACATCAGGTGGCAAACAAATGGCAAATAGGTGTTAAAATGGAGAAAAAAAAAAACCTTGGGAGAAACCAGGCTTAGTAGGGGGGCCAGTTCTCCTCTGGCGAACAGTGCTTTGTTACGAATCAGGTTGCTATCATAAATCTGATAGGATCGCAACATTCAAAGTATTTATTTCAGTTCCATCCAGTTGAGGATCGTATTCATCACGCCGGTATGGACAGTTTGTTGAGGAAAATTATTATTTTCTGAAGCATGTGTCACATGACCCTTCAGAAATCATGCTAACATGATGATTTGATGCTCAAGAAACATTTCTGATTATTATCAACATTGAAAACAGTTGTGTACAATTTTTTTCATGATTCTTTGATCAATATAAAGTTCAAAACAACAGCATTTATCTGAGAAAGAAAAAATTGTCTTTACTCTCACTTTTGACAAATATAATCTGTGCTTGAAGAATAAAAGTATTAAGTTCTTTTATTTATTTAAAAACAAAATTCTTACTGACCCCAAACTTTTTAATGGCAGTAGTGTATAATGTTATAAAAGTTTTCTATTTCAAATAAATGCTGTTATTTTGAACTTTCTATTCATTAATCATGAAAGAACTGTTTTCAACACTGATAATAATAAAAAAATGTTCCTTGAGCATTAAATATTAGAAT
This sequence comes from Chanodichthys erythropterus, assembly GCF_024489055.1. Classification (NCBI taxonomy): domain Eukaryota; kingdom Metazoa; phylum Chordata; class Actinopteri; order Cypriniformes; family Xenocyprididae; genus Chanodichthys; species Chanodichthys erythropterus. The sequence continues at coordinate 55,082,075 of NC_090223.1, read as the reverse complement.
GATTTCTGAAGGATCATGTGACACTGAAGACTGTAGTAATGATGCTGAGAATTCAACTTTGGAGGAGGGTCATTCTGTGTCAAATCAACCAAATTTCAGAAACTTTGATTCTATTATTATTTTGTTCTGCTAAAGGACAAACAAAAATAGTGATGAAAGCCAAAATATTAAATGTCACAGATATATATTTAGACTGTTGGCATATAATGAAACAAAGATGGCTAAAGTCAACAGATTTTACTAATATACTAATCTCTGTGCAAAAATAAAATAACGATACTGCCATCTTTCTAAAGTCATTTTTTACATCCCTCTAATTTGGCTCCAAATCTCAGGTAAAATTTATAATTTTGACCCCCCTCTACAAAATAGTGGATTGCTCAGTAAATTTACATTACATTTTATTAACAAAATCAAAAATTTGAGCCGGGGACCTCTGGTTGATTTGACACGGAATGGCCCAGTAATAAATTACAGTTTAGAATATATTCAAATAGAAAACAGTCATTTTAAATTGTAAAAATATTATTGTTTTTGATGCTTTTTTTTTAGATCAAATAAATGCAGCCTTTGTGAGCAGAAGAGACTTCTTTTAAAAACATTTAAAAAATATCTTACTGATCTAAAAATGTTTTATATATAATATACATATATACATACATACACACACACACTACACATTCTACTGGATGACATGCTGAAGTGATAATCAGTTTTGTTTTTTGCAGATTTAGTGGCTTGAATCTGACAGTTAGCGTAACTGAGTCAGTGCAAACATTACACACCTGTGCAATCTCTCACGACCTAACATGGACCTGATCACCATCGAAACACAGCAGCAACCAGCGCGCTCTTGGTTTCAGGAGAGAACAGAAAACATCCAGCACATCTGCTGGCGCCACAGCCGCAGCCCTCTCTGAACTCTGATACCACAGTCATCACACTGCAAACGCTCCTTCAGAGGTCTTGGAGATTACTTCAGGACGACATGAAAACAAACAGAGACCAGAGATCTCGGGAGGCTGCTTCAATCCGCAGTGTCATCTCGACCACTTATAATGTACTTCATGACTACATTTGTGTGATGCCAAATATTGTTGGGCATTAGAGGTTCACAACGACACCACAGATTTACCACTTTTTATGGACATGAAAATATGGGAAGCATATAGGTCAATGACGGGAAAAAAAAAGTTACAAAATTTGATCTTTTTATTTAGAAAAGAAAAACAATTTTAACAAAACTTCATCTGAAAAACTTAGTTGATAATTTCTCAAAATTATATGACACCAATGTGAATACAAAGTACTTGATAAATGTGTTTTAAACTGGATTTTAACTAGATTTTATTTACCATGCACATTCTCAAGTGCCATAGGTCCATATTATAATATTGTCAAAATCTATGTGTGTGTCACATTTTTTTATATGCTCCTAATTGACCCTTCGCAAGGAGTTTGATTGACAGGCGATCTAACCAATCATAATGCCATTTTGTCTGACAAAGCAGTCAGGGGAGTTAACGGATTAACATAGGTGGACTTGAACTTGAAAAATGGTGTGCATACTGACATCTTTCCGTGTTTGAAACAAGTTTCCTTCTCATGTTCATTCATGTTTACTTGATGCTATAAAATAACTAGTAGGAAGAGATGATCGGTTCACGAGCCGCTTGAACTGAGGCGCTACAGCGATCTGTCACGACACATTAAAGAGCTACAAAATGGTATTTATTGTTTAATTTATTTAAAAATGACAAAATTTGAAATTTGAGACTTTGTTTCATATCAAAAGTAACCTGCTCTGTCTTGTCTGTCAGTGCGTTGTCAGTGTCTTTGCTCCGTGATGTATTTTTCACTGTGTGAGAACATGATGTGTGGTGAGAGATTGACATGGCTTGTCGGACATAGCAACAGTAACTAAAGGGGGCGGGTCTTTGTGAACGGTCAATTCTGAGGAAAGTTATTATTTTTCCATTTCCACAACATTAATGCAAAGTGCATATAGTGAGCAGACGTCATTTACGTCACTATTACATCATCACCATTGACCAATGGTAGTTCGAAGGTGCTTAGCATTCAGAGCAAACTTTTCTGTAAAGTTATTTTTGGCAAGCTGTTTCGAACTCCCAAAAAAAGACCTGAAACTAACTCAAACAAACTTCATTTTGGCACGATTTTGTTCGAAATGATGTCACACCAGTTCATTCTTCAATTTTGGGTGAATTATTGTCAGGGCCTTAATTTTCTGCCACCAAGGTAGGCTCCTCCCACAAAAAAAACATCATACCAATTTGCAAACACCCAAATGGTCTCTAGATCTGGTCACAAATAAAATGAACTAAAATTACAATGTGAGCCAAATTTTAAGGCCAGAGAGTGTAAAGTGAAAGGCGTGTTTTATACTTGTTATATTTTTTGTTTACTGAGTTCTTTTAAAGAGGAATCGAGAGCAAAAACACCAAAAGTCAAACTCTGCTTAATCTAAAATTATATGTGAACTGTGGGCACTCATTAATTTAATGAACACTAAAATGCTTAAAAGCAAGCAGTTACTATGAAACTTAATAAAACAGGGCAGACATTGCATCACCCCAATGCATAATAATAATACCCTAGCTAGTGCAGTGCAAAACATTCATTTGAGCTCTACGCAAGCCATGTGTCCACAGCTGTACACAGCAGCGCCTGATGCTGGAGCGAGGCTTTATAAAACATGTGATTCGCAGGTCCACCCTTCCACATCCTTATTCTCCTACTGCACAGCAGAAAAGGGAAATATGAGAAACTATTTTAATAGATACTTGCAACATGTGCATTCATTAAAGACTACTGACATATACTGCTAATCATAGCTGGTATGCTGCAATTTAAACTTTAATTTATGTAATATGTTGTAACTATTTTCTAAAAAACAATTTTCTGCTGCATTTCACACCATTTAGATGTGACTATATAGCACAATATTTGACAATATAGCACATTTGTATATTTTTAATGCCTACTGCCTACTGTACTCAACAAGAAAGTTATCCATTATAAACTTTATCCAACTTAATGTACTCTTCTCCAAAATGTCTAAACTTCCAGCGAAGTATCAGGGGGTCATTAAATATGAGAGCAGATGTTTATTTAAGCCATAGATGGTAATGAGATGTACACCGCTCTCATTAAGGTACAGAAGAATAAATGAAGAGCTGTAAAATCCACATCCAAAAAAATCCAACTAACGCAAATTACAAACCCAAAGTGCCAATAGCGAAGTCCATTTCAAGACTTTCTTTTCCAAAAAGCTAAGAATCTCAAGCGAAGTCATCTAAAAAAAAGGAAAACAAATCTCTAATATAAATGCACCTTCAAACCTTTTGGTACTGAGCAGCATGATTTAAGTCTTATGCAAGTCAATTGGACAAAAGTGTCTGCACAATTTGTTTATGTACATTTTTTGACTGTACTAAAGCATAAAAACAACATAATATGTTAGCATGTTTCCTAAATATCTGCAAAGTTCACATTCTCCAAAAAAACAATGCTACATTTTTTCTACTTTGAAATGTGAGTTCCATGTCTGAATGTTTGTTTCTGTTTTGGGCTGTGTGATCCCATCCCCTGCCATCAATTTACCCAATAGTATTTCGACACCCCGGGTTGCCAGTAGGTAGCATACAGTGTATAGCAGACATGAAAGCCAGCAAACGAACTGGGTCAGAGATCTCAGATTCTACCTGACTTAAAAAGCCTCAGCATCCATCTAAAAAGCTCTATGAACGGAAGCATATTAAAAACATGGATAAATCAACTCTAAGGCCTTCCATTGTAAATTGCCTTCCATTGTAAATTGCCTTCCATTGTAAATTGTTTTCGCTCTTGTTGCGTGTCCTCAATCTGGCAACCTGACATGAGCATCGAGTCTGAGGGGGTGGAGGCGGGGGCGGGAGAAACAACTCTTTCCAATATTTTGAATTTGGATTGCAGTACCCATTTCAACCACTAGCTATTAATATTACATACTGCACCTTTAATAATGAATTTGTGTTGAGTGTCTATAGCCGTGCCCCGCGTACTCTCATTTGTAGGCTGCATACGTCAACAAGGATGTCTTATTTGAGAAAAGTTTCCGTAATAAATTTGACTGTTACTCCTTGTGAAATACTGTAATTTTTTTCTTATTTTGCAATCTAACAGTTACTTTTCTTAAATGAAACCAGCTCAAGATGTATGTGGCCAACAAATGCAACCTCTAGAGGATGCAGCCTCCGAAATGAGCTATAATGTCAGAAACACAAGATCTGGACCTCCGCTATGGCCTAGTATGGCTATCACTTGTCAGTTCTGCTCTCGCCGCACACGACTGTGATAAGACATGATCACAGACCTCTATCTGTCAGCGGCCATGTGCTCTCTGCTACAGGCCTGCTGCAATCATGAGTCACTCATTTCCTGTGTGCTACAAGTCCAGGCATTAAAAAAAATCAATAGACCTTAGTCAGGGTAGACGTTATGTTGAAATTAACATGGATGAAAACGAGATAGACAGTATGTACAATGGCATGTAATAAACAAAGCAGAAGTCTTCAGCCCTGCTCCTGCAGAGTTCCGCTCCAAACACACCTGAACCAGCTAATCGAGCTCTTCATGATCTCTCAGAAAACACAAGCTGAAGTAGGCTGGATATAAATTGCCAGGAGCAGGGTTGAAGATCTCTGAAATAAAGGTCCAAAATCACACATGCTTTCACAACTTTAAAATTTGTTTAATGGAGTCTTGTTTTCATTCCTGTAAAAAAAAAAAAAAAAAAATCAAATATGGCGCAACCCTGAGGAAGGTCTATGTGGAGGAAAGTGTGCTAAAAAATTATGAATCTATATAGTTTCTTAATAGTGGGATATGTGAGCAGCGGGGGTGTAATGGTACACAGAAGTCACGATTCAGTACATACCTCGGTTTTGGGGTCACGGTTTGGTATGAGTTTGGTAAAACAGGAAAAAAAGCAACAAATTCCCAATGCTAAGTTTCTTTTCAATTATTTTGAACAGACAGTAGTGCAAATTTAGTCCCCCCTGAGGTAGTTGGTAAAGTACAGCCTCCTTTAGATTGATCAATGCTGCGCAGTAAAATGCAATGGATGTTTTCACTGGTTTGATTAATGTGTTGTGCTTACTGTTTAGCCTACAATGTAATTTTCTTTGCGAGTAAGAGTTCATTAACATATTGCACAGTTCAATATTACGCATTTTCAAGAAATCATGGAAAGATGAGCAAGAAGGAGAAAAAGTGCCATCTACATCTGAACCTACTTCACAAGGAGACAGAGAGTGAAGCGACACCTGAGGCTTCCCATTTCCAGGACGCATAATTTATAATTTATTTTAAACTGTAATGAGAATTCCACGACACAAATCGGCACAATGCCAAATGATTTTGTCTCATTATAACAGAGGAAACAACTTGAAATACCTTGTCATTTTTGTCATACAGATAAGAGTAAGACAACATTCGAAAAGGGTCCGTTTTTATTTGTGTACACCCACAATAAAAACAAAACATTGTGCTTTTGTAAAAGAAAACAAAACAGACAGGATGGCATTTTCTGCCCTTTCATGAAGTTTGTTGTGAGCATCACAAAAATTAATCGAAACTCAGCATATAGGCTACTAGCAAGCTCTTGCATGCCATCTGAACTCTTGTTTTGGGTTAGTGCATAGATTGTCTCTTCTTCTGCTCTTTTTCCTGTTGTGGCGGTTAGCAAACAGCGTTGCATTACCGCACACACCCCCTTCTGGATTGGAGTGTGGATCGCCTGTTACTGACTGTATTCATCATCTGACTGTATGCACCGAACCATGCTATCCCTACCAGGATGGTTCGGGACGAATACATGTACTGTTACATCCCTAGTGAGCAGATATGGATTTAATAGATATGGATTTTTTGATAGCTCTACATAATGCGTATATATAAAAGGCAATTTATTTATATTCAGTGTTCCTGGATAATCATATTAAGCACAAATGGTGAAACTTCATGAATTGAGCCAGCAAACCTTTCATTTTCCAGCCTAGATCTTTATCAGTCACTCCACAGCAGCCCACTGATATATGCGCATCTCAGCATCAGTTAACAGATGCAGGTGAAGCGACACCACTGCCAGTCTGTGACTAAACCACTGTAATTTTAGTGTGATATTTAGGAAGTAAAAAGTGTGTTCTGGAAAGGCTCATACTGTCTAATGCTGTTCTTGACTCTGAAGACAAAGACTCTAATCAATCTGAAGACTCTAATCAATTGATAAAAAAGGAGACTACAGTCCAGAAAATTACAGCAAAGAATAGGAAGGAACTGCCCAGACATACCATGATACAGCAGCATGGATAGGACAAAATAATGTCCTGCAGGCCAATCCAGACAAAACTCAAGATACCTCTCTCTGTCACTGATCGTCCACATTATTTTACTAACAAACTTTAAGAGACATACAGTATCTACTCTATCATAAAGCTAGTGTACTGATGTTTCTGCTCAGATCAGAGCGTGCATATACTTTTGCATGAGCGTAACTGAAATATCTTCTATGTCCATACAATCAGATCAAATAGCAGGCAAACAAAGATCAGCCTTATAACTATTCAATGAGTAGACTAATAAATTAAAAGCTGATAGAGGGCCACAGGTCAAAGGAGGAGGACTGCAGTCGATCAGCAGTGTTTTGACTCATCATGACTAGTCTGACTCCAGAAATGAATGCGGTACACTATTAAAGACATGTGTTACAGTGATCAACGAGTTCAGGAGCGAGTAATCGATCAGTAATGTTTACACTCACCATCAGGCTGCTGTGACTCCACCACATGACCGCAGTTATAATCCACACCAGAGCCCTGCTACACACTCCCCACGCCATCATACACACATATAAACAAGCAGACTTTCTGAGTATACGGCAGATATAGGTTTGTTTTACGATAGTTTACGGTGTCATTGTACTGGTTACTACTGAACAGACGGGTTCAATGCGTTTATCAGCTCGCTTCCTCTTTCTGCTCTTGCGCATGCGCACAACTCCCTGGAGGCGGAGCTGTGAAACATCGTCACTTCACCTTGGACCGGAAACAAGGAGTCATAATATTTTTTTATTTTTTGTTGTCAACGTGTAAAATACAAATTACATAAGATTAAATTAAACAAGTGATACTACTACTACTTCTACTACTACTACTAATAATAATAATAAACGCGGGTAATACAAAATAGCAACTGTAATAGTTTTGTTTTTGTAAAGAATACATCTTTTTGAATCTGTTTATTATGATTATTATTATTATTAATCTTTTTAGTATTTGTTATCTTTTTCCCTCGACTGGACTTGTTTTCATCATGCTGTTCAAAATAACTTTAAATAAGTAAACAAATACTTTATAATGTTTAAATAATTTAATTATGTAAAATGTCAAAAAACATCTCCCCAGTTGCATATATATATATATATATATATATATATATATATATATATATATATATATATATATATATATATATATATATATACTTTTTTAAATATATATATATAGTAGAAAAACTGTGTGTTAAGCTCCTTGATGTTGAAAACTGGTATCATATTATTTTATTGTATTATTGTAATCATAAGCACACTGGTTTGTAGCATAGCTTGTTTTACCATTTACTACTTTGTTGCTCTTGCTAGTTATTTACCTAGGCTATAGACGCTTATCAACCATAAGTCTCACAAATTCACAGGAAATAGCTTACTTCCATACAGCAATCAATTGGATTGTCCAGTAGGGGGTGGGAAGGGGACAACCAGAAATCTGATTACTCTACACAACTATTGCACATCATAACAGCTGTTATACACGTTAGGCCGACCTCAATAATGCAACTTTTTTTTTTTTTTAGGCTATATTTAATTTTTGCTCCACTATATTTACGTCCCTCTTTCTGTCCTTTTTATTGTTGTCTCTAATTGCTGTAGTATTTGGAATCACGTTTTGTTTTTCTCCATTGCCCTTGACTGTGTTAGCAATGACAATAAGCCTGACTTTGACTTTTAGTTAATTAATCATTTGAACCATTTGCTTCGAAAAATGATTCAGTTTCAAATGCCACACGCAGGTGACCCCTGCTGGTCAAAACATGTAAATGCAGCAAAAATTAATATGTGTTCTTTTATCAATTCCCATGGCTTGTTTGCTATATGGATGGCTCAGCTAAAAGGCCAATAACAGACTATTAACTACTATTATTAATTTAGGGTAGGAATCGGTTTACTCTATATATCTCATAAATTTCTGTAGTGTCCTCAAACAGTGGTGTTTTTGTTTTTTAATTGGAAACAAACCAGTGTGTTTTCATCATTCATAATACCAATGCAAACATATTATACATACTACACAGTGTGATGAATCTTAAAGCTTTCTAGTTGCTGGTGGCGCAACAAGTGTCCCGCTCTCGCGGTACTTTGATGTCATGCGGCGATCGGCCTGCGCAGCGCCGACGCATCTCGAACAAGCTATTTGCTATAATGTGATTGGTTATCTGGGAACATGTGATGCGTTTACAGTTACGCTTTGTCCAATGCGTGAGCCGTGGAGGTTGGCATCTTCCCTCATATCCGATCACGTTGGCTGCGAGCTCTACGGTCTGCCATACATCGTGGGAGAAGAGAGGAATCAGAGCCTTACTATGTTTTGTAGGCTGGAGGGAGTTGAGCTAATGTTAAGATTGTACTTCCGTAGTTTAGAGAATTTGAGAGAAAAAAGTAAACTCAACAGTGATGAAATTGATCGTTTATCATTTATTCTGACGAACAAATGAGCTCTTGTGTCGACAAATTAAGGTGAGTGTATCTGCTAGTAAAGTAACATTAAAGTTGACTTTAGTTTGTATTCATTTAAAATAACTGGAACAACTTATCGTAGTGATTTTTCTTAAGAAATGTGTGGCTAGTCCGTAAGTAAGATTGATTATCCATAACTAAACTAAATGCTAATTGGGCGTACTAGTTGCATAACGTGCACAATGTTAATGCAGTGGCCCCTGAGCACGTGTTTGCAGCATGGCCGATCGCATTTACACTGAAATTACATTCGCGCTTATTTAATCAAGCTTTGTTTTCATATGAATATACCACTAACACAGATTATTTGTATTTGTCCCCATTTAGGATTATTTGCAGTGGACTCGAGCCAGTACTTTTTCGGTAAGGCCAGGCCTGAATTCCTTGAATGAAACGTTATCAGTTTGTATGGTCTGGAATGATGTCTTTGCGTTAGACTGCTGATTAACACTGATGTTAACTAAAATCACTGACTGGACTCCTGGATTTCGACTACACGTCTCTGATATTAAAGCTGGAATTTAATGTTAATGGAGGCTTTTCTTTTGACACAGGTGAAGGTGAATTGGAAGAGGCTAAGGTTTGTATGTGCCACACCATGCTCTTATCTGTAATGACAATGTGTTTAATTCTAGACAAATGTGAGTTATTTGCCAAGCGTTTTTGGGAGATGTATAATTTTTTTTAGGGTAAAAGGACATTTTGTGGTTAAGCAAAATTCTGTATGTGTTTGAGTTCGTGCATAATAAAACAAAATGGATGTCTTTGGCTGTCTGTGTCTTATTTGTTGCTGTGTTATAGAGCGCACTGTCACTGAACCTGTCGAGCCCCTTCATGGCTCACTCAGGTCAAGAAATGGTGCAACAGTAAAGGCTTGTTATAACTGGAGCCTCTTGGCTTTTCCTTCCAAGTTGCTCTTTTAAAAGCAATCCACAAAATTCTGAATTACTTATACAAGTTTGAAGTGCATTTGAAAAAATGACTGGAAACACTGGAATTATTTTTGCAAAAGCCGTTTATCAATTTCCACACACAATCATGTTGTCAATATGGCCGAACACAATATAAACACAAAATATTGTGCAAAGGAATAAGCAGTTGGCGGAGCACGCACAAAAGATCAATTGTGAATGGCAATATTGTAGTCAAACTGTCTTTCAATGTAAACTCATTGAAATCAAGGTACATTTAGTATTGATTATTTGGACCCAAGTCCAAAATGTATGTGGAAGTAGCCACAATTTATGTTCATTGACACCTTAGCACCAGCTAAGATACAGACCTTGTCATGTTTGGATATAAAACACTTTCTCAGACCTGTCAATACCTGTAGAGTATCTGATAATGGACGAATGTCAAAATTCATTCATGATATTTTAGATGGCAAAGTTCACTTGCCACTGTTAATCCAACAGAAACTTCCTAACTGATTTAATACACCATATGACCTGCAAGCGCAGTATATATATATAAAAAAAAAAAAAGTCTACCTGACAATGAACACATATCAACACTTGACAAAATATGCCAAACAAGGTGAACAAAAATGCTTTGTACATTCAACAATCTTCTCCCCATGTACACAACATACGAGTTTATCGGTGTTGTTAATAGAATAGCACTTGTTTTTAGCCCAGGAATCCAATAATTCACCACATAAAACACTGGTCAGCGCAAAATTATCTTCATTTTAAGTGAATAATAACCATATATAATGAAGGGGGTGGGGGTTCGAAGGTAAGGGTATGTCAAACAACCAATCAGCATCTGCCAAATAGAGCCTTTCAGGATTTAATTCAAAAACCTCCAAGAGATTTAGTTTTTCAATCCATGGGACTTTCCCGTGGGGTTTAGGAATGGTGGTTTTAAAGGAATACATATAACCACAAGGATGTTCATTTATGGGTTGTACTCTTCATCTAGCAACTTAACATTTATGAAAAACAGCAGCTCTAAATTCACATTTGATGTGTAATTTATGTACAAATGTGAACGCCTCTTTAAGTGTTTACCACACCTCATTTAACTTGTACAATCAAAAAAAAAAAAAACTATTCTAGATAAGCCAGTAGATCAATTAGCCTTCCAGGTTAACCTACAAATTGACATCTTTTTGGGTTCTGTGACATGAATTTGCACCAAAATACATTAGGTTTGATTAGATGACAAACTAAAACTATAAAGAGATTTGGGTAAGTGTTTATGAAGTTGATTAGCCTGTTTATTTAGCTACTCTAACTATGCACATTAGCATTGTTAGCATGTTTTCCCCCCTGCTGTACTGAGAACAGACCTGCGACCCACCATTTGAGAACCACTGATCTACACCCAGAGGGGCAATGGTTGACTGGATATAGCTCACATAGAAAGCTCTTGAACCCTATCCACTAGAATAGGCTATTTTGGTAGGGATCGCCTAGGAATTAAGGGTTGTTGGCTGGTGTCCCGCTTGAGCACAGTGAAATTGATCTAATTGCATAATCGGACGCCACACAGAAGGCTCAGGCAGCAGAATGGAAGAGGATAATGGTGTAATGGTAGGTCTGTTGTGTCTAAGAAATTATTTGTTGCTTAGAAGCATATGACAATCATGAGGAAATCATAAATGGGCGCAAATCTGCCCCCTTTTGGCTTTCTGTTAAACATGTTGTAACATGTGACTCAAGGATTCACGGCCTTCACATATCAAACCCTCCAAGGTGGTTTGCAGGCACTCTGTCATACTAAAAGTCCAGTGAGAGCCCTCATATTGTAAATCGTATCTGCTGACCAGGCCTTGGGCTATTGCAGGAAGAGTTTAGGTTGTGCCATGCGACCCCAGGACTTTTGGTAAGTCAGCGTGCATCAAACAGAGGTAGTGTACACGTTACCTAGTCACATATAGACTTTCCTTGTTCTACTGCCTCTTCACTAATTGTTTAACATCCGTCACCTTTATGCATTTTAGTGCATCACCAAAATCTCTTTATCCTGTTTGAGGGCCAACAGCATGTGCATTTGGACTGTCTCAATCAAATCAAAAGCAAGCAAGCAAGCAAGCAGTATTGTCCTTTCTTTTAGTTATGGATGTGTTCAGATTTTTCACAGCTCTATTCAATGGGCAATATGGCACCTGTAATTTTCAAGTCAGGTATAGTCTTGCCCTCATGGGACTTTAGTATTTATCTTCTGATTTATACAGCAACGTATCTTCACATGTCATCAAGGGATTCCTCATGGTCCAAGATTTCTTCGTCCTTCAAGGCATTGGCATTGGAACGTGTGTCCATGGCAGAGTGCATGATAGGCAGCCAGACGTCATCCATGTTTGGCATTACAAATATTTTCTGCATAAGGTAATAGAGGCATCAGAGGGACAAGAACAGGAAGTAATGACAATACAAACATAAAAGCCTAGTCTAATATCAGCAAACGAATACAGGTTAAGGATAGTTTGGTGCATATACAATGTACTATAAATTACAGTAAACACGTGTTGATAATTAATATTACTCAGTACAGTATTTATGTATTTACACTGTAACAAGTACACCTTAAAATAGTGTATTCAAAGGTACTTGCATGTATTTGACTCCAAACTGGTGGGTTTGCAGTTCTTAATTACAGAGGGAAAAACACTAATGCTGAGGTTTCTAACACTGGCTCTCGAGGACCACTGTCCGGTAGAGTTTAGCTTCAAGCTTGGTCAAACTTGCCTGCAGTGGACCTCGAGGCCAGATTTGAGAACCCCTGCACTAACAAATGGCAATTCTTATCCTATAACACCTTTGAGAAGACCAATCAATTTACCTGAAACTCCTGATTTAGTTTTTTTTCTATCCAGTCTGTCACATGAGCAAAAGTAACCTCTCTCTCACCCAGTTTAGGCCGAGCTTTCAGTTCCAGACGAGGTGGTTTTCTGAAACCATACCTGAAATAAACAGAAACATCCACATAAGCACATGTCAACATATAAAGTAATTGTGCCTGTTCCGAAAATTGCAAAAATTTTAATCCATATGGATTAGTTTTACAATCTCTTTATGAACGAACTTTTTGAAGCGTCAAAGTGGTAGTTGCGTAGACTGTCAATGGAGGGATAGAATTCTCTCAGATTTCAATAAAAACATTTGTTCCCAAAATGAACAATGTCTTACAGGTTTGGAACGACATGAGGGTGAGTAAATGATGAGAGAATTTTAATTTTTGGGTGAACTAACCCTTTAACTGTCAAAAATAAATCTTAATTGTCCTTCAGGTCACTTGGTACTTGAGTAAAATATAATGCCTTATTTCATACTTTACATTTTTGGCTACATTTTTTACAAGTTTCGTGAGCTTCGTCCATGAAATCTTTTAAATTCATTTTAAATCCAATTGTTGAACAGAGGCATGAAATGTATTGACACATGTACTGAATTATGACCAGCAGATGGCATGATAGCGACATTTAGGATGCCCAAAGATACTGGCTGTGTCCGAAAACTTAGACAGCTGACTTGTTGCCTCACTGCCCTATCAGGCAATAATGTTGCATGCAGCGTTTGCGCATGAAGGTATCTTACGAAACTAAGCTAGCATAACTTCTTCTGAGGTAGTGTAACTTCTGAGGTAGAATAACAGTTTGATGATCTACAGCAAAATAGAGAAAGCTTTGGTGAAAACTAATCTAATATTTCAGGATTTCTTCAGGTTTTATAAAGGTAAATTTAATATCTTTTAAGAGCTTTTTAAGGCCAATTAAAGAAAATTAAAGGAATAAATTGAATGGAACATTACACATCAATATGTTCTCTAATGTAAATGTCTATGAAGCATACAAGTTGTATTAGCAACACTTCAAAGTCTGAAAATACAATTTACAACAGATCTTTGAATAGCTCTGCTCTCAAACATTAGAATATGGAAATAGCTTTTACTGTACCTTAAACCTTGTACCTACTGTACTTTAAAAGCTTTTTACTGTAAAAAGTGATTTCATTTTCTATTTCTTTTTCATACCCACCAAGAGATATTTGTTCTTGTTTTATGCATAAACGATCACTTTATATGATGAAAGAAAGTTTTACAGGAATGACATGAGGGTGAATAAATGATGACAGAATTTAAATTTTTGGGTGAAATAATCTTGAAATAATCTGACCATAATTCTATGCAGTTGCCATTTGAACAGGATATTAAAGAATGTACTATACCATATCCTGTCTGTTGGAGGTGGTGGAATGTTGACAGCTAGTGTTCCTTGACACTCCTGAACCTCAACCGTCAGGACCAGTGGGGTGTTGGACACCTCCTCCATCTTCTTCTTAATGAACTCAGTCTCTGTGGCTTTCTGAAAATACTTGGACTTGGCAATCTTGTCCACAAAGCGCATGATTTTGCTGGGTCGATGTCCCCCAACATAACTAAAGAAAAGAGTCATTCATGCAGTATGTTTTACAGGTGTGTGGCCATCTTTGATCAATTGGTTGCTGTTTTAATGCCATGTCAGCTTCCTTGGCTATTTTCATGGTAACAAGTTGAAATACTAATAAAAAAATTGCTTTAGATTAAACTCGATTCAGGGTTGACTCTTAAACATTTCGTCCATCTTTGACCCACAGACGGATTCTGTCTCAAGAGCTCTGTGTTGGGCTCTTAAACATATCCAGATTTAAACACAGAAGCAAATGGAAAGTTTCTCAATCTCACCCTTCCACTCCTGGAATTTCAGGCACTTCAGCAGTATCTTCCTCATCAGATGATCCTGCACTCGACGATTCTTCATCACTGTCGGCCAGGAAGTAAGTGCGTGGTCTGGGTCTAGTGCATGCACACAAACAGACAAAAGCATATGCAGCATATTTCTATGATAACTGGCTTTCTGAAAGCAAGGGAATATGCAAAGCTCTTGCAAACACACCTGTGCTTGAGTTGACATGGCTCTTAACACAAGCAATACACAGTAAAAAAAAAAAAAAATTCTTTATAAAGATTAAAGCTCTGTTCCGAACCCTAGTGAGCTGTAACACTTTTAGGCCCTTTTTCCACCTGGTATTAAGATGCATTTTGGTTGATCGGATCACAAGTGGACAAGGGAGGCATTTCTGTTTACACCTCTTTTGTCCACTTTCGACTACTTCTCTCATGATTTCTTTGAGGGGAGGGTTTATGGGCAGGTGAATGTATGTTTTTTTCCAGATCTTTTGATCTAATGGACTAAATAATCTTGTACAATTTACATATGAATGTGACTGGAGACGACAGAAAAACATATGGGAACAGCTGCTTTCATTTCTGCTCTAATAGCTGCAAGACTGGCCGAATGCTGTGAATGTGTGTTCGAAATCAGGAATGGGGAGAGAACATTGTGCTTGGTATGTTTTTTGACTTTAAACCAATCTTGGGTCTTCAGCCGACAAAGTTTAAATCCTGTCTGGCTAGAGCGCTTCCCATAATGTTTACTCATTAGGTCAGTAGACAGAGAGTCGGTGGTCTTTTGTGGCTGTTTGAACACATTCGACCACATGAGAGTTTACACTACAAAAGCAATCCGGTCAAATGCATTTTCGACTACCTCTGGAAATGGTCGAAAGTGCTCAAAACATTTTATACACCTCGTTTACACCTGTATTTAGTGTCATCCACTTGTGATTCGATTAACCAAAATGCATTGTAAGGAATCATTTGCATGTTTCACATGCATCACATTTTGCAATCCCACTGATGCTTAAGAGCTTGGAACAGAACTTCTGTAAGCGCATGCAGACCATAGCGGATGTGGAATGAAGTGAAAATCTGAGAAGCAGCAAAAACATTCAGCATGTAGAACATAATGAGAGATTTCAGAAAAGCCCTGATTCAACTCACCATTAAGGGATCACATCCACAAAGAAATGAGTCCAGCGGAAACAGCAAAAAGAGTAAATGATAAATACATCCAACAGAAAAATAACCCATCAAAAGAACACAGCATCTCACAAAAAAAGAAAAAAAAAGAAAAAGAAAAAAAGAAGCCTAGAAATTTGGAACCAGTGACGAGGAAAATCTGACAACATCTGTATGCATCAGAAATGTCATCCATTCTCTTACCCTTCTTTTCCCTGTTCTCCTAAGCCTTCTCCCTCCTTTCCCAGTCTGGTCAAGTTCATCTTGGTTTCAAGAGTCATAAGAAAGGAACCGTTGTACGAGATCTCCAAGTCAAACCAAAGGCCTACAAAAGGAGATTGCCGAAACATATTTGGTCACACTTTAAAATGAATGTAACAACAACAACAACAACAACAACAACCACCTCTCCACAGAAAATAATCTCCTGGATTGTGATTATCCAACTGCAATGTTTGAAATCAATATGCTCTAAATTATAGGATATATTATTGATACATTTTCATCATCATTTTATTGCAGGAGTCACTAGTGAACCCCTGGAAATCTTAAAAGCCATACTGTCACGACGCACACTTCCTCCTGAGCGAGTGAAAGGTCAGTGCACGAGTTTGCTTCACACTGATTGGCTCAGACACACACTGATCCTCTGAGCTCAGCGGGCTGCTTCCTAGATGACGAACGAGAAGTTTAACAAGCTGGCAGGGGTCTGGCCATTTACCAAATCATACACATCCACCGGAGCAGCAACTGCTCCATCGATACAGCGCATTACATCAGGGATATAACTTGACTCAGTCAGTGAGGCACATCTAATGGTTTCGGTAAATGATGAGTATGTATAGATAGACATTTTTTTTTATTAAGAAATGAACAAGACACTGGCAAAACTAGAACCAAAACCTCTGATTTTCTTAGGCACCCTGTATGAAGATGTAACCTGGTGACTCTTGCTATGGGCTCATGTAGGTTGCTAAAGTGTTCTGGGCCTTTACAAAGCCAAGTTTAATACTTAGGGTTGTTTAAAACACTTTTCTAACTGTTTTTAGCATTATAGCCTTCCTGTAGCTCAAACAGCAACACCAAGGTCATGGACTCGATTTGAACTGATGAAATGTATACCTTTAATGCAATGTAAGTCACTTTGGATAAAAGCATCGGCCCAAATGCATAAATGTAAATAAGTGTTCTGGTGTTTGAAGAAAAAGTTGGACAAAATCAAGAACTATAAAAAGTGCAGTGCATGCTGATTACTGCTGCATGCTCTTATAAGGCATTGGCTCAGTATTAGGATATTATTACAGTACCTATGGCCAAGAGAGTAATATCCTACTATGGTTTATAGACGTCCTCAGTCAACTTTTGCTGGATGAATGTTGGTCTGACGTCTGAGACCAATTCTGTCAAGAATCTCCCAAATCGATCAGTTCACCCGATTGATTCGTTCAAAACACGGATTCATTCAGAAACAAAGCACTGCTGTGTGTTGCTTGGAGACACTCAACAGTTCTGCTCTGGCTTTATAGGTAATATTTTCACTGGCAAAATTGAGCAAAAACAGTCAATAATGTGTCTGAAATAACACATTAACTTTATTGAACTTTTGTATAAAATCAGTATTACATTTACACTTGTGGTATTCAGGACAAAAACAGCACTCGTGTGATATTGCGCTTGTGATAATGCTTAACTATATCATATGATATAAATTTGAGAAAAACTGAGTATTTTTCCCTCAATATCTTGAATTTTAGGGGCGTAATTATAGGCTCCATCACGCAGTGAGTTGTCGCCCTGCTTCATGTTCGTCACCAATCAAATGTAAGACGAACTACGTAGGTCAGGGACGGGTGCGTTAAATATTTTAACGTATTATTTTTTTCCATAACTAATTAATTAAATTAACACATTAAATCAACAGCCCTGAAATATATATATATATATATATATTTTATTCAGAAGTACAGACCAGGCCTTACCTCTGTGATCTACAGATGGTTTGGAGGAGCTAAGGATCTTGGGAATGGATATTCCCATGTCCAGCTCAGTGAGGGTCAGCTCATTCATGAAGTACGGCAGCTGTAATAATCATTACACTAAGTTACTGTTTGAAATAAAACACAGTCAGATAGTCTGCTCTGAGATGTATACATCAGTACTCACCCTGATCTTACTCAGCTTTTTCTGTATCTTTTTAGACACAACGTCTGCCCAGTATTTCTCTCCAAGAAAATCCCAGAAAATGCGGCCCAAAAGAGCATTGACCCAGGCCTCAGACTCTGCCTCCTGCTCTCGACTCTCTGGAAACTATGAGACAAACACAACAGTAAACAGTTCTTCATTGGAAGACACTAAAGAATCATCACTAAATTTCATTGTTTTCTGGAAATGAGGAAGCTTTGTACTCCAAGTTGATAGTATTTCTAAAAGATCCCCTAATGTTTTACCAAAGTATACCACACGAGGCTAGGTGTTACAGGCATGTTACATAGAATACAGCTTTGAAATACTATGGAATTCATTTGTATGATTACAGGTCTTTCAGAATAGAATAGTTTCAAACATGGCTCATCCAATGGTACACCATTATGATTAGGAATATTTATAACATCTTATCTTATTTATGTAAGAGTCAGTTTAGTTGATTTGACAGGTTGAGTTAGTTTAGTTGATATTTGGTTTTTAAATGTAAGATGTTTTCTGATTTCTGAAAAATGGACATTGTGAAATGTTGTGGACCTTTTTAACGGTTCCCGGACTGCTTCCAGCACTCTGAACAGGGCTTGTGGCGGGGCTGCCAGTGGACTGGCTAACATATTTAGCCATGTAGACATTGTATTCCAGAACTTTCTGTTTGACACTGGCACCAAGGTCTTTTTGTCTGGGATGAGACTGGAGCACTTCATCCAGGCTGCCACGACTGCTGCTGCGGCTCTGAGCCAGACAGCCTGCTGAGAGAGATCATGGAAATAATGCTACTTATTCTTTAAAAATACAAACATCTGTAAACATTAACAGATACTTCATCTGTAGAGTATTCATTTCATTACTATAACCTGAAAACCCTGATCAGAGTAGAAGCAATCATTAATTTGAACAAGAACAAAATCTCATGAGAAATATACAGTACTTTTTCTTATAGGGGCTATGTGTACTAATTTTCATGCATTAATCACTTTTTTATTGAAAATGTGTGAACAGCTTGTAACAAAACGTATAAAAACAAGACCTTCCCTGACTTTCTGGCAAACGTCAGCCCTGGAGAGCCAAAGAGTTCTGCTTCAAAACTAATCAAACAAACCTGAACAAGCTAATCAAGGTCTGAAAGGTTACTAGGAAGCTACAGGCAGGCGGGTTTTTATCAGGGTTGGAGCTAAACTCTGCAGTTTAGCGTTTCTGCCAGGAAAATCAAAAAGATGTGACGATTACGCTCTCGTGAGCTTCTCTTCCATTCAATGACACATGAAATGAATGCTTACACAATGTTCAGGATAATGCAGAAAGAGCAATCCTGTACTGTAATGTCAATGTGTCATGCAAAGAAAAGGGATTCATTCAAATTATAGTCTCACATATACAGATCTATATAGTCTCAAATATACTTTATTATCAAACTATTATTAGTGTAATTTTAATGACCTCATCATTCAACATGATGCCGGTGAATTGCAGAGCTGGTGCAAACATATACACATCATCGCTATGATCAGATGCTTTCTGAACTGCTGCTTTCGCAGAGCTATCATTTTTGTTGTGTTTATTTTGTTTTTGAGAGGAAAGCGTGCAGCACATATTTCCATAGTCAACTAAATGTCGCTCTCAGCAGTGTGGGTGGCGTCTGGATGTTAGTTAACAGTATATAACAACAAAGGTATTTCAAACTTCTTTTTATTTCTAATCAAAAAGAACTTCATTATATTGGGGCCTTGAATCACGGTCCGTCTCTTGTATGTTGAGTGCAAGTAGTAAGTTACTGGCTGCAGTTCACTTAACAGCCACTGGTGTCGCTAATGACAAAAGTTTCTGAATTCTACATATAGCCCCTTTAATGAAAGAACTGATGATTTGATTCAAGCGCCACTTGTAAATGTGAATTTCACTCTTACTTGTAGGCAGGCCCGTGGGCTTCTTGGCTTCATATTTCAGTTTGGATGCAAACAGCATCCTTCTGAACCATTCCTCTTTGTCTCTTCCTGTCCTCCCAAACAGGTAGAGCACAGGTTGTGTGTGTGCTCTCTTAGGTTCCTCACTAGTGCCTACTGTCTCAGTCTTATCTCCTGGTGCAGGGGTCTTCTCCTCTACCACTTCGGTCTTATCTTCCTGAGCTTTGGCCATGAAGTCATCCTGCTTGGCCAGCTCAATGCAGATGGGATACTTCTTATTCCACACCCTTTTCCTGGCCAGGCTCTGAGGCACCAGGTAGATCTGTAATACAAGAACTCAAAGTTAACCTTCATTTTTTTTTTTTAAATAGTATGTATTCAATCTATAGGGTTTAAGGAGTTTTGTTTTTCAAGAGTTTGTCAAAAGAACAAAAGTCCAAATGTGAAATGCTGCATCAGAGCCGCTTAGATGCAAGGAAAAAAGGTTTCACCCATTATGCAAATATTACTATGGTATCCTTACTAAATTTAAATAGGGCTGTACATTAAGTGTTCTGGGCTGAATTCATTGCAGACATTTAAAACTTTAGGACAGTGTCAAGCACACCCACCTTACTGTTAGTAAGATCATAGATTTTCTGGCTAATGTAGGTGATATCAGGTTTGAGCTCACTGAAGGTTGCCCGGCGGGGAATATTGCGGTTAGGTTTGGACAGTCGCAGGACAGAGCCCTCCAGACGCACATACACTGAGTGAGTGAGTGTGGCGTGATATGTCTCAGGGTCATAGCTGTAGATCTCATTCATCCAACCCTGAGTACAAAAGCACAGAACATTTACAACAAAACAAATGGGCAACTCGAGCAATAAAATAATAAGTAGTAGTAATTAAGGGACCAAGAACACCCAACAGCTTCCACCTTCTTAGAAATGAAACATAAGTGGAGAATCAACACACTAAACATTGCGGAAAAAACTGCAAGTTATGAACAATCCATTTAAATGTTTTTATTGTTAGTTTTTTCTCAATATAAACAGCAAGTAAGTGATTCATTTTTCTCAGAGAAAATTATAGAGTTGTGTTCGGTTTTGGACATGTTTGAATCAAACACTTTAACTGAAAAATCTAAATAAAGGATTATCATTTGATAACTCTTATTAAAACCACCTGACCATAATTTTGTGAAAACCAGAAAAACACTCAGGGCTTGGCCCCTAGAAAGCAAAATGGTGAAAAAAATACCACTGAAAAGCATTGCTTGACCAGGACCAGTAATTAAAAACACTAAGACCCAAAAGAACAAAATTAATCACAGCGCTGTTAAATAAATAAATATGAGCGAGGACTGTGCTGGCTTTGTTGACTGAAGGATAGGCAGTCAGATGTATATTCATGTTTGTCAATATAACTGCAGCACACGCTTTAAAGTTGATGGATTTTGATCCTTTTATCATTTAACAGCTGGAAAAAAACTTAACTCTAAAAGCAGAGGTGGAAAGTAACAAATTAAAAACCGACAGTATTTGAGTACAAAAAAAACGTTTCAAATTAAATTGTAGTACTTTTATTTAAAGGTGAAGTATGTTGTTTTTGCGACACTAGTGGCACATACCGAAATTACAGAAATACAACATATTTGTGCCACCCCCAACTCAAACATCACAAACAGCTCTTATGGGTGCCTGTGAAGGCATGTCTCAACAGGTAAATCTACATTCAATAAAAGTTCTAACATATTAGAAATACTTTTAGCTGTGTTGCTATGTATCATGAGTAAGCGATTAAGTAAGCTAACACTCAGTCTAGAGCGAATGTGAGCGTCTCGCTTATAATAAACCCAATGTTTGCACTGTTGGGCGAGATAAACCCATGAATGGCATTCTAATCAGTGTTGTGGGTAATGCATTAAAAGTAACATGAGTTATGTAATTAGATTACTTTTTCAAGTAAATAGTAAAGTAACACACTTCTTTTAAATTTGCAATAAAATATTGGAGTTACTTTCTAAGTAACTGAGATGATAACACTCATCTCACTTGCACAAAAACACTCAGTATTCATCAAAATGAATAAAAACAGTGAAACTCGGAACATTATGCAAACCTGCAAAAATATGTTAACACAAATATACTTTGAGTTTAATCTCACTTTAATAAGCAACATCTTTGCTGCTGACTTTCGATGATCCAATTCAACCATACTAAGAAATAAAAAAAAGACTTAACATCACATTTGTGTTTCTATTTTGTTTATTTTTATTGCTGAAGTATGCGTTTAAACTTTCTTCTCCTGCGTCCTATTCTTCTGCAATCCAGAATGGCAGCACAGCTGGTTATTTGAGATGCGCCCTCTAATGTACAGGTGTGAATTTACATTTCCTTCAGCCTGAGGCTTATTCATTTCACTTTTGGTGTGGAAGGGCCTTTACATTTGCCAAAAATTTATTTATTTATTTATTTTAATAAAAAGACCAGCAAGCCCAGCCCAAGTGAAAAAAAATAATGCAAAAGTAATTTAACCCATTACTTTCCATAAAAAGTAACTAAGTAATGCAATTGGTTACTATTTTTTTTTAGGAAGGAACACAATATTGTAATGCATTACTTTTAAAAGTAACTTTCCACAACACTGATGATAATAATAGTAGTCAATGAACAATAAACTGGGTTAAGAGAATTTATCTTAACATAAAATCTAACATAACATCACCTTGAATGTTCTATATCTATGAAGTGTAAATATTTTTCTAAGATTTTTTTTTTTCATGAGTCAGACAAGAAACTAGGCAATGATAAGGTGTAGCTTTGCAAAATAAGTTTCTTTAGTTCAGTTCAGGAAACGGCTGTCAGCAGAGAACAACAGATTGGTGATGATGATGAGAGTGAGCATAATTATGAACATTTCTGGCAGCATCTTACGGCACTATCCGGCAGTCAATTTTGACATCATGTGTCAACCATTTCCTGATTCAAGTACTCCTTCAGAGTCTAAAAGCTAAATTCTAAACTGTGCTAATATACAGCATGTGCTGTAGTACTACTGAATAAGCATGATCCTAACCTTTCCTTTACCGAATCATAATCCTAATCCTATCTCCATACCAAAATCTCAGTTGTTAAGACAGTGATTCTGAGTCTTTAAATTATTGGGGACTGGGACACCATGAGCCAGAGACAGCAGTTTATGCCGTGAGTTTCTAAAAGCTGTGCTATCAATAAATAGTGCTTAAACTATTAAAATAATTTCATCAATTGTAAATGTTGATTGCTTACTCAAACGCTCTTTGTCAGGGGTTGTCCTGCACTGAAACATGACAAAAGCAAAATCTAACAC
This sequence comes from Chanodichthys erythropterus, assembly GCF_024489055.1. NCBI lineage: Eukaryota > Metazoa > Chordata > Actinopteri > Cypriniformes > Xenocyprididae > Chanodichthys > Chanodichthys erythropterus. Next base: position 55,058,939 of record NC_090223.1, on the reverse strand, counting down.
GACCTGGTGCAAATATCAAACCCTGCAATTTAATTAAATAATTGAATAAAAAATGACATGCGATGCTTGCCTACTCCACTTAGCAGGTGTAGTACAAAATGGAAAGGCTGACATGGAGCTCTTTATTATCATGAAAAGGCACCTTAATAAACTACAGCCAGCTTAGTTTAAACAAGTGCCCATCCTCCACTATTATCATTAGAATCAAACAAGTAGACTACATTTTAAATAAGTGTAATGTTTCCATGTAAATCATAAGCTTAACTGAGAAAAATGCTATATATGTAAGTCTGTGACAAGATTGTAAGGAAAGGGCTAAGTAGGGGTCACTTTGCTGAATTGCAGAATTGCCAGTTTTGTGTTGTTACGATGTAGGTAGTACAAGTAAATGAACAATGTCTACTCTTTCCCCATGATACTATCCAGGTGTCCCAGTGTATTTATGCAAAAGTTTGCCAGTTGATACAAAAGGTTTTACAGCTGTCTAAAGTCCACTGGATGACGCATGATACAAAGTGAACGATGGCTGTCTAAAGTCCACTGGATGACACATTCTGTTTATATTACAAACAATACAAAGCTGGTTGAAAATCTGGTGTCCTTTAAATAGTGTCAGTATATAATGTCAATATAAGTACTGAGTTAATGCCTTTTCAATTAGAATACTGTTATTTTAAAAATTTGGTAGTTCAGTTCTTTGTTTAATAACACTTTTTAATGAAAGTTTCTTCATAGTCTTCTTGTTTTTAGTTTAACTGAAGTAATTTGTAATGTAGATACTTAGTTATACAGCAAACTACTTATTTACACTTACTTGAGTCATTTTATTTTTAGTAAAATAGTTAGTTTAGCAGTAAAATTTCAAAAATTATTATTAATTTCAAATTATTTGCAACCTGACAGGTAAACTTCCAGCTCTTCAAACTGAAGCCTTATCCACTGCAACAGAATCATCTTTGGCAACAGGATGGTACTCACCTTGTAGATGGTAGGTTCTTTGATATCCAGAGGAACCCTGTTCCATTGCTCTCTTTTGTTCCAGCCGCTATGACGGCCCCATGAAGGTCTGCTTCTTGCTGACAACCACACCATCAGAATTGCCAGCATGAAACCTGCCACCACTCCCGTCAACACCCAACACACATAGGTAGGCAGTGGCAAAACAAAGCAACCATAAACTATAGCTATAAGAAGAATCAGTCTGTTGTGGGGTACTCCTGGAGGCTCATCTTCTTCCTCTTCCTCCTCCCCTCCTTCAGTTGGTTCCTCACTGCATCCCCCTGTACTCCCTCTTCGGACTTGAGATGAATGAGGTCCTTCTCCATCTAACTCTGTGTCATTGCAGAGCTCAAAGTCTTCGGGGTAGAGCTCACAGAACTCTTCATCTTCCTGACGAGCAAGTGTTGACATAAAACATCTGTCCAAGCCCAGTGAGGGTGACCTGTGCAGAGGCAACTCAACAGTTGCGCCATCAAGAGGGCTTTCGCCCTCTAGGTCTTCCTCTTCCTTGATGCAGTAGTTATTGTTGCTTTCTGAGTGGCCATTGAGGGCAGACAGGTTGGAGAGTTCAGAGGCGCTGGAAGAAAGGTTTCTGGACCGGTAGGAGACACCTGCAGTTGTTGATGTGGAAGTGCTGACACTACCAGGTTCCTCGCCAATTATTTTGCTAAGCAGCTGAAGGGGCTCATACATTACCTCCGACAGACGGCGTTTAGTGTCTTCAATACGTGCCTCCACCTCCTGAACTTTGAAGAAGGAGCGGCTATCTGGTGAGGTGAGGGGGGATGAGGGAGCAGTTTTGGAGTCTCCACTGACAGCAGGAACACGAGTTTGGGTGAAAGGCTTGAAAAGGTGCAGATTGAGACGGGAATCTGGGGGGCGATGAGTCAATGAAGCCTCCTGTTCGGGTCGAGCAGTGTCTGTGGACAAAGACTTAACCAGGGTCTTCATCAAATGCCGGTGCCTTATCGACTGGGGGGCAACAGTGGGAGCCTCACGAGATTCCACATCTGTGGAAAGGGACTTGACTAGGCTGAAGAAAGGCTTTGAGGGTAGGGCAGATGACTTGGCTGGGGATGAGTTGGAGGAAGCTGAATAGGTGGAAGGTACCGGGGCAGTCGACTTTTGTTCAGAGGGCCATGAAGAGCTAACGAGACCAGAAATGGACGTGCAAGCCAGACTAATGGAGGGGTGCTGGATAGCCAAGGCTGAACTGTGGGTCTGGGATGACGGTCCTATAACCATGTCCACTCCCAGCCCTTCAGAGAGAAGGTCCTCACTGGCCTCCTGAGCTGTGACTACGCCCTGATCTTCAGTTTCAAGACCAGAAGGGGAATCAGCTAGCCTGTAGAGCTCCTCTTCCTCCTCCTCTTCCTCATTTCCTTTGGCAGAAAAGTGTATGGTAATAGTATCTCGGGAGAGCGAGCGCTGCACCTGCACCTTACGGGCTGCTGCGGGCCGAGAAGAGGAAGAGGAGGAAGTTGGGGGGCTTAGTGTGTCTGCATGGTCACCACCCTGGCTGGTCATGGCACCACTCAAAAGAGCTCACAGCCTGTGGATACAGAGAAGAGAAAGATTAAATGTAATACTTTTCACATCAGTTCATCATCCATACTGAAAAAAAAAACCAACCAAGACTGTTGACAGCTCAGTGCTTCCCGTTAATTACCTTGATTGTGGCAGAATATTGTTAGACTTCTCATAATAACATAAAATATCTCTAACATTGTGTTTGGAGCATTTGCTTTGCCAATTACCAGTCAATCGAATTGAAATTGTGATATGGCTTAGTGCGATAAAATTGTAAAAGGCTGTGGTTTCATTTCAAAACTACACAGTTTGTTGCCCTGCATGTTTCAGAGTAAAGCACAGCACTGTGTTCATTTATGCATGTGCAGCTCATCTGGTGTTTTCAGTATCTGGGTTCATAGTAAAAGTGGCAAATTGGGAATGCAACGTGGACCAGGTTAATTTTATTTTCACATTATTCACTATTCATTATTCACAGAGTTTTCAGCATTTCACTAAACTTATAAACCTGTTACCACAAAAACAAAGGCTTGCCTGCAGTTTTCTACCAAAATAAAAGCTTGAGATTTAAAAGACAATTAATATTAAGTAATATCATATTCAGTTTTGTCACTATCAGATGAGAACAAAACTTAAACTGACTGAATTGAGCTGGATAATGACACTTTTGTGTTCGGTAGAGCTGCTTCACGCTGAATTGAATTTGTATCATTATTGATGAACTTTGCAACATCGAAACTTATTGAACTGAATCAACAGTGAAGAGACTCTGACGACACTGAATAACGACACTTTTCTTCTGTAGAGCTGTTTTATAGTTAAATTGAGCTTTGCAACATTGATATTGTTAATGAAATAAACTGAATAAAATTTTTCTACATAAACACTTATTTTCCTATTACTGGGAAGCTGCTTTAAAACAATGTATTGTATATTGTACTTGACTTGAGGATTTAATGCTCACAAGAATACATGGGATGTAAGAAGTATTGTAATTTTACTACCGTTGTGTAAAATATATATATATATTTTTTTTAGTAACATTTCTAATAGTAACATATTTCTGTCTCGTTTGTCTTCCTAAAAATAAACAGTGTGAATGTAATGTGGACTGAGATACTATCTTAAAAGATGTTTGAGTCCACTTTAAAGTACAGTCAAGTAAATGCATTTTTTTCCTTTTACTCTATTCAATTTGGACACTAAAAATGTTGGAGCTCTTAATTTTACCCTCAAAGTGCACCATATTTATGCATTTAATTTATTTTAAAATGTTCAAACTCTTCCCCTTGGAGGGTCTGAGGTCCACCAACCATAATCTCAAAATCCCATAGGAAACTACTGACAGCAAATTTAATGGGATACTTTACCCAAAAACTAAAATTCTCATTTTACTTCAGAAGAGAAGACATCTATTAATCCACTGGGGTCATATAGATCACATCACAAAGGATGTGTGCTTTTTGGAGGGTCTGCATTTGGGAACTCATTCACTTGTGGACTCACAGATATATAATAAACTTTTTGTTTTATCATCCATACTAAAACAAAACAAAACAAACAAACAAACAAAAAAAAAAAAAAAAAAAAAAAAAAAGCCTTGACCAGCCAAGCTGGTTTTCTATTAATTTATTAGTTTGTCACAGAATATTTTTACACTTCTCATAAATGACATAAAATCATTGTGTTTGCCACATTTGCTTTTACCAGTCAAATCAAGCTAAAATGAAACTTTGGGAACCCATTCACTTATGGACTTGCAGTGATTTTTTATTTTTTCTAAAACTTTTTGTTTGTGTTCATCTGAAGAACATTATATAAATCTGTAAAGTCAATGAGAGTATTTTCATATTTGGGTGAACTATATCCCTACAATAGACCAATTAAAACTATTGCTGGTTGTCAGTGTAATGTAAGGGTTTGACAAACATTCATGCTGGCTTTGGCTGGTCACCCATCATGCCTTACTGGTCATACTAGTTTACCTACAAAAATACCAGCTTAACCAGTTTCAGAAACAGATGTAACATTATCACTTTCAGGTGAGTCAAAGTTGAAAACTCAAATTATATTTTATTATTATTTTTTTAAATATACAAAAGCAATAATCAACAGACCAAAGCATAGACCTGACATAAATTAAACTTGACAAATCCTTAAACAAGAGACTCACCAAAGAAGAGGGTTAAATAAAGCCAAAGATACACACCAGTCAAAGGAAACATGTGGGCTATGAATACGCAACAGAACTAATGATACAAACAAGGAACACCTGAACACAATCAAGACAGGAATGGGGAAGATGAGGGACAGGAAACAATGAACAAGACTGGTCTATGAACAGGAAAAAACTTCAAATTAAAAGACATGACATAATAAAAGACAAGAACAAACATGACAACACACTAGCATTGCTCATCAAAAACCAGTAAAAGGAGTCATGAATTGAGAAATAAAACTTGTTCTTTTGACATATAAGAGGTCATTATGCTATAAAAGCATACTGCAAGTTTCAGATCTCAAAACTTCCTTGTTGGTCCAAAAACAAAAGTTTTACAAATGTTGTGAAGTTCTTTAGATGTAAAAGAGCATAATCTGTGCATACTGTCATAAATTATGTAGTCAGCATTCCATCTCTCTATCTGTTTATGCATCAGCACTGAGTTCACAGTCACATGCACATTGTTCCATTTAGTATCATGAAAAACTGCTATTCAAATTGTGATTTAATTATATACAGAAAGTGACCAAAAAGAGTGTTGCACTCTGGAAAAGTAAGTACTTGTATTTATTTGTTTAATTGGATTTATTTAATTTAAAAATGTATGTCATCATTTAAGGTCTAATGTTTATAAATGGCAGATCAACAGTTTTACTAGCTATTGCTGTCCTCAAAAAAACTGAGAATACTGATGTTCTAGCAACAATTTTCACCAGGGATTCTTTTTGTGGGACGTTCTAGACAGGCTGTCAGTCTGTGTATTATTGCTGCCTCACGTGCTCTTGGAATTATCATAAATACGAGTTTCCTAGGTAAAAAAAATTGCATAGGAACGCCTTCCCATTTCAACTTGATTGCAATGAGTTCGTAAAAGAAGTAGGAATTATCAAATTTGTGATAGCACGTGAAGGCAGCATTACTGGTGGGGATTTTACAGTGACTTCAGTGCAGATTACAGTGTTATGCCAGTAGGAGGTGACAAGTGACTGTCTTTATGATCGAGTCAGTAGACCATTTATTCACTCAAAAAAATGCTGATTCATTCAGGAACGGAACACAGTGTTGACATTTTTGACACCATCTTATGAGGCTCAACCCAAGTAGGGCTGCACCTAATAATTATTTTGATAATCGATTCATCTGTTTGATAATCAATTAATTTCTTGGATGAATCGATTAATCAGATGTAAAATCCCAAACTAATTAAGTATTAATACTTAAACTAATTAAGTATTAAAATAGCCATGTGAAAAAAGTCATGTGAAATCCCCTTAACCATTGAAAGGATACTATGAAAAAGATAATCGCTTCTGCATCTGTTTAACTATAAATGACAGATTAGCATATGTGGCAAAAGAAAGTAGTTACTCACAATAGTGTTTTTGGGTCATTCCATGTTTTTTTCTTTATTTCAATTTTTTTTTACACATTTGTTCTGTCGAACTGTTGTATAAAAGCAATATCACATGCATGCGTTATGGCTCTGTATCAGCAGAGCTGAGATTACCTGCGACCTAAGGATGAATCACTGCCGTGCTGATATTCAGTTTTCACGTGACATCACGCCCTTTTTTAGAACGCCCACCTCAACAGAGGCTTGTTAAGTCAACAAAGGCAGACAAACTGCTGTTAACAGTTTTTTCCAAAGGACAGCTGGTCTCTGGCCCACAGGAAGGAGAGCTTAATGATTAGTAAAAGAAAGCCAATGCAGCTTCTAAAAAAAAAAAAAAAACACTCCTACATAATCACATCTCAATGTCCTGCTGTCATGGTTGGCCACACCCAAGAAATGCTTCAGAATTATGTCAGATGTCTCCCAACATCTAAGAACCATAGTAATTAATCATCCCATATTAATTACACTAATTTCATTCCGCTTTTGGTGCAAAAACATTATATCAAACACACAGCAAACTTTTGTTATAATTGTATAGAGGGAAATAATATTGCAATAATTATCTATATCATTTTATTGCCCAGCCCTACCACAGAGCCATATCGTATGTGTGAAATTGCCCATTATATATATATATATATATATATATATACACACACACATGACAACTGTTCCTGTAAGGTTCATACATGAAGGTTCCTCTAAGGAGCCCTAGAATCAAAAATTGAATTTACCTTGGCATAGTTGAATAACATGGAAATGATATACAGTGAGTCTCAAACACCATTGTTTCCTCCTTCTTGTGTAAATCTCATTTGTTTAAAAGACCTCTGAAGAACAGGCGAATCTCAACATAACACAGACTGTTACATAACAGTCGGGATCATTAATATGTACGCCCCCAACATGCCAGCCCATGTTCAAGGCATTAGACAAGGGCAGCCAGTATTAACGTCTGGAGCTGTGCACAGCAGAATCATCAGACTAGGTAAGCAAGCAAGGACAATAGCGAAAAATGGCAGATGGAGCAATAATAACTGACATGATCCATGATAACATGATATTTTTAGTGATATTTGTAAATTGTTTTTATAAATGTTTCGTTAGCACGTTGCTAATGTACTGTTAAATGTGGCTAAATTTACCATCGTTTCTTACTGTATTCAAGAGAGCCGTCACTATTTTCATTTTTAAACACTTGCAGTCCGTATAATGCATTAACACAACTAGCACAGACTCAAACTCATTCAGAATCAAATGTAAACATCCAAATAAATACAATACTCACATGATCCGACGCATGCATGCAGTATGCATGACGAACATCTTGTAAAGATCCATTTGAGGAGTTATATTAGCTGTGTAAACTTTGTAAATGCGCTGTATTATAGTCGAGAGCTTGGAGGGAAGGGAGCGCGTGATTTAAAGGGGCCACAGCCTGAATCGGTGCATAGTTAATGATGCCCCAAAATAGGCAGTTAAAAAAATTGATTAAAAAAAATAATCTTTCAGGGGACTTATATTACATCTTGCAAAAACTGGTTCTAGGGCACCTTTCATTTATACAGTGAGACTATGCAGTGCTATTTTACATTTGATTATTAAATTCCTGTACCTGAATACTACTTACCTGTAAAATATAAAGCACTAATTATTTCATTTTTATCTTATATTATATTTATCTATGCTTGTAATTTGTTCATTATTTTCATTGCATATTCACTCACCTACAAAATCACCCGAATCATCCAAGAATGATTAATTCTTCCATATACAGCTATTCAAGTCATCTGGTGAAGACAATAAATGTATTTGTTAAGTCAACAGAGGCAGACAAACTGCTGTTAACAGTTTTCCCAAAGGACAGCTGGTCTCTGGGGAGGAGGGAGGAGAGCTTAATGATTATTAAAAGAAAGCCAATGCAGCTTCTAAAACAAAACACTCCTACATAATCACATCTCAATGTCCTGCTGTCATAGTTGGCCACACCCAATAAATACTTCAGAATTATTTAGTCTCCCAACATCTTAGAACCATAGTAATTAATCATCCCATATTTCCACTAATTACACTTGGCAATTTAAGTTATTTTCCTACATATATCTAATGATCTCTCTGAGCTGACTAAAACTGTCTTAAGAATAGCCTATATATATTAAAGGCAGTCTTTGAAGGGAGTGAATGCTGCACTGGGAACGGAGCCGTTTGAAGTTTTCTGACAACAAGGAAAAGTAAGGGAGCAAAAGAGAACACAGAATTTAAAGCTGATCAAAGCAGTCAAGGGTGAAGCACTAAAACAACGGCAGCAAAGAAATGAGACATCACATCAAATGTATTTCCTCAACTCAGAGACAGAGTGCTCAACTGCACACAGCCACAGGCATCTCTGTAATTTTCATGATTTCAAATTAACCCCATGTTACTGGTCATCCCTACAACTTTTGGGTTAGAAACCTACATTTATGTTACATTTTTACAAGTATCTTTAAGTTTCTCATGAAAGTAGCACAAATTTCTTTTGTTTTTTAAAAAATTTACATAGGTAAAACTTAATGACATAAGTTGTATTATTCACAGTGTTTGACATGAATGAAAGAATGATGTGAAATAGGATAGAATGACACACAGAGAGTTGGGGGGTGGTGGGGGTGGGGGTCTACCTCAGCAGTACAGTGCTGATTTGCAAGTACTGGCATAGGTTCAGCACTCACATTTAATTAATGTGCCGATCTCAGGAGACAACAGAACAGTGCAGCCAGACACCAGGCTCACAGTTATAAAACACTGACATGATGGAGAAGAACGTCTCTGATTGAAACATTATTGTGTTTATTTCATTTTTAAAAATGCCTGGTGTGCTTGCTGTGTGTTGTTTGTTCATCAAGTCAAGTCACCTTTGTTTATATAGCGCTTTTTACAATGCAGATTGTGTCAAAGCAACTTTATAGTGATAAAAAAAAACCTTGTAAAAACCTTGTACATTTCACCAGAGCACAGGAACACACACAAGTCTGGATTGACTACATCAAAGGCTTGAACACTTAGTGTAAGTCTTAAGATTCTAGACTGGCTCAGAAGGAAACACTCATTCTATCATAGAAGTGCTGCATCCCAACTCACTCATAAAGACAGATGCTAATGTGGTAAAACTTCAATTTTGTCTATTCTGTAAAACACCCTGTCTTAGCAAATATCTAAAGTACATAAGTGACCAAAACAACATTATCTAAACATCAGCTGATTTTAAATGCAATCGTTTAATTGATGGTCATCTTATACATAAGCCACCAGTGATCATAATTAGTCAACATGCAATATATCCATTACTGAATAATCAGAGACACATATGGCCAAGTAATTTTCATAAAGAGACTGTTAGCATTACAGAAAAAACATGATTCATAAAGTTAATTAAATAAACACAGATGGTGAGCATATTTTGCATAACCGATATGAATATTTTGGTAACACTTTTAAAAACGGTTCATTAGTTAACATTAGTTAACTACATTAGTTAACATGAACTAATAATGAACTGCACTTATACAGCATTTATTAATCTTTGTTAATGTTAATTTCAACATTTACTAATACATTATTTAAAGCTTGTTAACATTAGTTAATGCACTGTGAACTAACATGAACAAAGAATGAACAACTGTATTCTCATTAACTAACACTAACGAAGTAACACACTGTATTTGTACTAAATACAGTAACAAATGTATTGCTCATTGTTAGTTCATGTTAGTTAATCCATTAACTAATGTTTAACAAATGAACCGTATTGTAAAGTGTTACCAATATTTTCTTACAGACTACAGTCAGTAGAGTGTTGGACCAGAGGATTTTGCTATTTTGAATGAACTTTTAACCCCTCTCTCTATATTTAAAGACATTATCTAAATTTGGCATAATATCAGATGAGCGGTGTGATATCACTTAATAATAATGACCTATCACCAATTAAATGACATCTAACAGAGCAATAAAACAGAATGCAAAAAAAGTTAAAGGACAGAAGGAAGATCAGAATAAGGAAAACAATCTATGTGTGAGCATGACTGTGACTAAAGGGAATGAGAGTTGAGAGAAATTTCAATTCCAAAGGAAAAGAGAATGGCTCATAATAGGATCCCGTCTCTAAAGCTCAGCACTGTATTAAAAAAAAAAAAAAACCTCCAGCCAAGACATCTGAAATTCAGCCCACAAACCCATCACACTGATTTATGCTCTTAAAGTCAACATGATATAGCATTCTCAATCCATTTCACCTCTGTGATATAATAGATATACCATGATGTATTTCTAAGTGAAACAAGATATCCAGCAAGAAAATAATGTAGGGCTGAACTTGATTATATTTATCAGGATTTGATTGGATGGTGATTTCATGGCCACTATATATCAGAATGGAGTCAGAGCTGAATGTGAGTTTGCAGTGCAAACTCACAACTCACTACTCCCCTTCTAAAACACTATCAGCAACCACTTATGAGGATTTCTGACCAGAACGAGGAGCAAGGCTGAGGTCAAGTTGCTACTCCAGAGCTTTTCCAAGCATCATAAATGGTAACATTTTGTTTCTTATCAATCAATATTTGCTATTATTGTTGTAATCTTTATAATTTTTTTGCCATTAAATTTAAGAAAAAATATAAGTCAGCATTATCTACACAATGTTCAGGACATGATGTCGTAATAAATGAAATTAGTGGGGTGTGTAGTGCATGAAGGTCTCATGGGAGGCTGCCGGTAGAGCTTACCACGCCTACCGTATGTGTGTGAGGGAGTTCCTGAGACTGTCTAATTGAGCAGTCAGGAAGCACTAATGTAGTCTGCACACTGTGGAGTGAAGAACAGGATGCAGGACAGTGGGTGATGGCCTTATTCAGCCCACGGGACACAGGATGTGCTTATGAAAGGACTGAAAATACCTGAGTTCTGCAGGGAGTGTTCAATCTCCAAACAGAGCAGATCAAAAATAGATACATATTAATACAAGGGATACAAAACACATGCTGTTCATACAAGATGGACTGGCTAAAGAAGTAAAGCTCTAGGGATAAAAAGCATTTCTTAGATTCAATATGAAAAAGAAAGAAAGAAAGAAAGAAAGAAAGAAAGAAAGAAAGAAAGAAAGAAAGAAAGAAAGAAAGAAAGAAAGAAAGAAAGAAAGAAAGAAAGAAAGAAAGAAAGAAAGAAAGAAAGAAAGAGAAAGAAAGAAAGAAAGAAAGTATGTGCACTTACTAACTGCAATATCAGTTAGTAAGTGCACGTATATGAGTGCGTATACATGCAAATTCTTACCCCGATTATGCTTAATAAGCCAACAATGCATGTGGTCATGTAAATGCATTAACACGTTTTACTTTATCAGAGTAAAGTCATAAACGCTTAATCATAAACCGATCGACACAGCTACATTTTTGCCCCTTACCCCGATTTCTCCCAGCATGTAAACGCATTAACCTGTGTTCTGTCAGCTTATTGAAGTGCACATGTGTGATATGTGACAGGAAAGTGCCTTTATTATGGTGCGGATTTGATATACGGGAATTTGATATACGGGAAGAGGAAATATACCACAGAGTCCGACTGTTTCTCTCAAGAAATTATAAAAATGTGTTCTCATCTCTTTCAGAAGTGCCACAGTCAAAATGCTGCATCTGTAATGGCATGAGAGGAAAATATATGTTTCTGTAAGTTTTCCGTTGACATGTTGGAACAATGGTTGGAACAGTCTTCGGTTTTTAATGTTTTATATCACAACAGACATAACAAATGGAATACTCAGAGTCAGATACACGTATGATTACTTTTTGACATCACATCTGGGAAATAAACGGATTTATTAATACAGGCTTGTAAACGCGGTTTACTTGCATTGCTGGATTTTTGGTTTGCATGTAATCCGGGACAACCGTTTTTTTCAATAAGCTGATTTTTGTGAGTTATCGGTGTATTGGTGTGCATGTAAACATGCATAATTGCTCATCATCAAGCCATCCTAGGTGTATATGACCATCTTCTTTCAGTCAAACACAATTGGAGTAATATTAAATTATATTCTGGCTCTTCCAAGCTTTATAATGGGAGGGAAAAGCATCCGAGTTTTTGAAGCTCCAAAAAGTGCATCCATCATAAAAGTAATCCATACGGCTCCAGTGGGTTAATAAAGGCCTTCTGAATTGTAGTGATGTATTTTTGTAAGAAAAATATCCATATTTATAACTTTATAAACTAAAATCACTAGCGACCAGTAACGTCCCTCCGCACGTTCATGACAGAGTCGAGTTCCAGAGGAAGCGTGACGTATGACATAGCGTAAGCTCAGGTGAAAATTGACTGATCACGAATTAGAAAGTGTAAAACGAGAATCTCTCTTATTTCGATATAAGGAGATACATCAAACATTCAGGTCAGAGGTCACTCTTCCACCAGAACTAGGCTCATGTATGGCCGTTAGTGGAAGCCAGTGATTATAGTTTATAAAGTTATAAATATGGATATTTATAACCCATCGCTTTGCTTCAGAAGGTGTTTATTAACCCACTGGAGTCGTGTGGATTACATTTATGATGGATGGATGTGCTTTTTGGAGCTTCAAAAACTCTGCCTCTATTCAAAGCCATTACAAATCTGTGAAGAGCCAAGATATCATCACTCCGATTGTGTTTGTCTGAAAGCAGATATTCATATACACCTAGGATGGCTTGAGGATGAGTAAATCATGGAAAAATTTTCATGTTTGGGTGAACTATTTCTTTAAAATTTTAGCATTTCAGAAACGTTAAGAAACAATAGAAAATTATTGATTAAGTGTGTAATGATGATATTTATTAATTCAATATTTAATAATTCAATATACAGCATTCCAATAGTACAATAAATTGTTAAATATAATATCATCTCACTCAGGTGCTTCACTGATACTGATTTCAATGTTTCCTGCTTATCAATCATTAATTTCCTGTGAGCCCACACAAAGCCACCTGCCCAGGAAATGAGAACAACACAACCTCTATCAGACACGCACAGAGATGGACCACAGACAGAGCAATCACAGGTAATAAAGAGTGAACCCTTTCTCCAGAACCAAAGGATTCAGCTGCTGACACGCATTTGCCATCCAATTGGTTGTCATGCCAACATTTGCCAACACTAACGGGAAGAAACCCAGGGATGAATTGGAATGAAACAATGTGTGGCAATCTGAGAGTGAAGAGGGGTAAACAGTTATCCAAACATAATAGGAACATGGCAGTTTTAGCAGCTTTGGAAATGTGAAAAAGGAAACACAGTTAAGGCCCGTTCACACCAAGAACGATAACCATAACGATAACTATAACATAACTTTATTAGAATCCACAACAATGCACAATATCATTCTGTTTATTCTAAGCACGCACTGCAGTTTTGTCGTCTGTCACTTTTAAATACCCAAGCTCTTTTAAACAGGATGGCTTCTGATTGGCTGTCAAAAAATCATTCTGAAAGTAATTTCAACAAATTTGTGTCGTTATCGTTATAGCTGTGGTATGAACTCTGCTATTCTTTTACATTTAGAATGATTTTTAGAACTATATTTTTCTTGTTATCACCATAGTTATTGTCCTTGGTGTGAATGGGCCTATATATGCACTGTTAACTAAAACTAACCTGATACTCAAATATGAGGAAAATGACCTAACCACCTGCTTTTGGGCCAAGACGATGGGAATGGCTCCAGCATCCTCGTGATCCTATGACAAGCTCTTTGGAGAATGCATGGATGGATGGATGGATGGACTTAACCACCAAATATGACTTAGTGCTATAGTGCTATCCAACCAGAACTAGATGAAGAGCTGATCCTCCAAGATCCTCCTAGCTGTTCAGAAAGCATATAATGCCATCTTGCCTAGATCTGCGAACTCGTGACAACATCATCATGTTATCATATCACTATCATGCTAGAAATAGACTGTGGTCCTATTTGTCAGACTGAGGGAACATTCTGATTTTAACCATGAACTCACAGACCTTTCTGTTGGTGTGTCCCGGGATGAAAGAGTGAGGGATTAGGAAAGCAATCTTTATAATGGAGAAGACTAGAGCTCAATCAATCAGCAAATACCACATCTGACTGCTGAAGGAGAGACAAGGGGCCTGATTCACAAAACATTTTTAACAATAACATTCCTCTTAACTGTTATTTTCTTATTTGAAGTTGAAGTTTAGAATACTTCGTATTCCCAAAAACATTTCTCACGAATGTTCTTATCTTTTTTCTTGAGATTGTTTTAAAGGGGTGGCTGATTATGATTTCACTTTTTTAACTTTAGTTAGTGTGTAATGTTGCTATTCGAGCATAAACAACATCTGCAAAGTTACAATGCTCAAAGCTCAATGCAAAGGGAGATATTTTCTTTTACAGAAATCACTTTTTAAGGACAACAACAAACAGCTTGTAGGGACTACATCAAGCTTCTTCCCGGGTTGGTGACATCACTAGCCCTAAAGTTTAAATAAACCCCGCCCTCCGAGAACATGCAACAAAAGGGGTGAGGCCATGTTGGGCCGCTTTAGAGAAGAGGAAGAGTTGTCGTAATAGAATGTTGTTACCATGCCGTCATTTTACTCCGGACTGTTTCACAAATGAGGATCAATTCAAGGCTGGATTAACACAAAAGATTAACATGATGGCACATGCTAGTCGATGAGTTGAATCAACTTCACAGCAACTACATAAATTTATCCTCTAACCATTCAGAAACGTTCAGATGTATTCTAAAGGTTGTAGCTTCTTCCTGAGTCTCTCCATCAGTGTCTGACTCCGGTTTGAACAATGTAAGGCGGAACACAGTTACTGACAATCACCATTTTGGATGCGTGAGATTCTCCAGCTTTGTTGTTGTTGAGCAACCGAAGCGCAAGCTGATTAAGCTCTGCCCTCTTCTAAAAAATGAGCAGCAGCTCATTTGAATTTAAAGGGACACACAATGTGTTTTTGCTTATAGCTTTCATCTTTGACAAGCTATAATAAATGATCTGTGTGGTATTTTGAGCTGAAACTTCACAAACACATTCTGGGGACACCAGTGACTTACTTTTCCAAGATTACATCTTGTAAAAGGGGCATAATAGGTCCCCTTTAAAGACTTAAAAAGAAAAACATCAAAATAATTTTAATTCCTGAAAAGAATGTTCTTTAAAATCATAGCAAATAACCTCTAACAAGTTAGGATGTCCTCCAACTTGTCTTAAATCCCTAAAGGTAAAATGTTTAATGAATTTATTAGGATGTTTCAAATATTAAGCATTACAACATAACATTGGTTACATTACGCACATCCCTAGTAATAGTAATATGTATGTATCCTACATATAATATGTTTATTATAACTATTATTAGGGATGTGCACCAGTACACCAAAAATAGGTAATGTAATCAATAAGCGGTTGTGATTATGCGTGACATGACTTTTTGCTGATTTCGTTATTTGGTAAAACTCTAAAAAAAAATATTAAAACCTTTATCTGTACAATTATGACATCTTGGCACTCAGCATTCAGCTCACATGAGAGCACCTATACACTGGACACGTTCACTCTAGCAGCGCAAATACACACACACACACACACACACACACACACACACACACACACACACACACACACACACACACACACACACACACACACACACACACACACACACACACACACACACACACACACACACACACACACACTTACACACACGCACACACTTGAGAAAGATGTGTCGTGACGAACAATTATTAGGCAATCTACAGGCAGTGCAAAAGGACAGCCATGTGTTTTTCATTCAGTTGATCAGAGAGTCTTTCACAAGAATCGCCAAACATGTTCTTACCAAAATATTTTAGAACTTCCTAAGAATTTTTAACTGCTATAAGAAACATTCTTATAAACGTCTTCTAACAATATATCTTAAGAAATTTCTTTATTAATTTCTTAAGATTTTTGTGAATCTGGCCCTAGATAACAGAAGATACGAATGCTAAATGAAAGCAAGTAGAAGAATGAGGAATGTGTATGAAATTAAGTACTGCAAAAATAGAAGGACTGATATCTCTATACCGACATCTCAGTTGGCCAGACAAACTTAGCTTAAAGGTGGGTCATAAATTAACTGTTCATAGAGCATTCTCACTTGAAACAGAGTACTTCGCTATTTTAGCAAACTTTAGCCAAAAAAAAAGTAGTATTATAATCAAGATGAGTGAAAAATTATTTAAAATTACAAATGACACAATTGTCAACATAGACCAAATGTGTGACTGCAGATATACACTGATTTTTTTCTTTAGCCTAATCAGATACATCCCCAATGTTTGTATATTTTATTCTACTTACAGAAAAATGTGTCTTATAATGGTTAAAGGAACACAACAGATCTAGAAGTATGAGCTGTAGATATGTTCAGTACTCACGATTTAGATCCAAGACCTTCAGTAAAAGAGAGATAACAGCAGAAACTGAATGAATTCCACCTGCTCACCTTCCATTAACCTCACCTGATGCTCAGAGTAAAAGCTGAAGATTTACAGCCAGCTCTGATGTATCATGCAACAGCTAGACTCAGATTAGCGAGGAGATGCTAAGCACCATGTCGGACAACCCACAGCCTAGCAACCGCAGATTGAGCCCAAACAAAATGCCATCTTGCCAGACACACAGAAGGTCTGTAGTAAATCTGAGAATGCTCAGTGAAAAGCACTCAAAAGAGTCACATGCACTTCCTGGTCAAAATGCTTGTGTTGCCAAGATATTATTGTAAACACAAATGACAAAGAACAAACAAACACTATGACATTTTTCAACCCGTTCTTATTCCCAATGCGTCTAAAACTGAAGCATGGTCAAGACACCAACAGGCATTATTGTTGAACTAGGAACTCCATTGCTTTCAGTTGTTTGCCTTAAGAGTAATTTCTTGCATTTGTAAAAGTGACCAAAAAAAAAGTACAAAAAGTACAAAAGTATTACAAACTCCTGTTGCTTTCAAAGTCTTCTGAAGCCATACAGTGAGGAATGATGATGCAATCGGTCACAAGACCACATGGAGCCAATGGTATTTCACAATCAAAGCTGATGTAATGCTCCTTCATTTTGTAATCTTGATCATGATTGTTGCCATTTGAGTCATTTGAGATTTTTTTTTTTCATGTCATCAGAATTATTGCACAAATCAAGACAAACACTCAAGACTCACACGCATGTTTTTTATCTACTCCTCTAGTTCCCTTATTTATAATATTATCATATAAATTAACACAATCTCTATATTATGAAAACTGGTAAGAAAAAAAAAAAAAACTTCTCTCAAATGCTAAAACAGTGAACATCATAATAGTAAATCCAATAGTTACAAATTATTTTTTTTTTCTTTTAAATGCAAATCAATATTAGGAGAATATTATATTAATAAAAGCTGGATGACTAAATGGCATGCTATTAATTTTTAGAATATATTGTATGGTGGAGAAAATGCTGTATTACTGTTACTACAAATAAAGCCACATCCGATTATGCCATGTTAGTGACCTGACAGAAAAGTGTTGTCAAAATCATGGTATTGAAATGGTATACTGGAGGGAAAAAAAAACAACAAAAAAAACAAGACTGATAACTGATTAGTTTTCGATAAAAGTATCCAAACAGTTGCTCATCTATCTAATAAAATATGTAACATATATTAAAGGCAGCGTCTTTGGCGTTTCCATGGTTTCTACGTAAGTAAATCAAGGGTAGTGAGGATATGACGTCATTGACAGGCGATGCAATGATACGGACCATTACACTGGTTAAAACAGCTGATTTCTCTGGATTGTTGGAAACGTTATTGGAAACATTTGGGATAGTGTAAGTTCACAAATCAACAAAATATATAACATTGTTCTAGTGGTTTTTAGATATTTGAATCTAAAAGTCTTACATATTATGTCTTTAAGTTTTTATTATTTAAACTTTGGTCTAGTCTTTTTCATCCACAATACTGCAAGTTGATATAGTCACAGTTAGGTGTTTAATGATGTCAGTGTTGTCTTAGTCATGGAAAAAGCGTTGTAAATAAACATCTGGTTATAGTTTTTGTTAACGAAATTAACACCAATTTGAGCATTACAGTGGATGGGGATGGTGAACACCTGTGGGTCTTTTCACCTTTGGGTCTGTTCCCACACAAAGCAATCAAATGGTTTTGGAACACTTGGGATATTTGTAATTTCCGAATAATGGCTGTTATATCCTATATTGTTTTATATTGACAAATTAGGGGTTGCATTAGGTGCTCTGAAAATGTCTTAATTATGTAATGTAAATTAATTTATTGTAGCTGTTTAAATTGAAAATCATACTTTAAAATATATATAGCATAATGACAAAATTATACCTCAATATATAATTTCACGATGATAAAATTCCCATGCCCTTCATGTCTGTGTATTGACTGCAAAGGTTTATTAAAAAGCAATAAATCTCCTAGTTCATAAATATAGCATTGTCTAAGGGTACCTTTAGCCTCTTAATAGTGACACTAAAGGTGTTTTTTAATCCAAAAGTTACGTTAAGTTTAGCTTCTACTTTTTATTTCGTATTTATTTTGTCTTTAAAATGTAAATGCATAGAATATAAATTATCCAGAAACTATTGCAATAATCTGAAATCAACATGGAATGCTCATATAAGGAAGTCACTGCTTAGGAAAAGGGTTTCTATCAGTAGAGCTTCCTCCCCATTCTGTGGTCAGAGGTTTCTGAGAGCGAGGGCAGGTAGATGTGACCATAAAGGATATCAACACCCTCAGGATAACTGCTCTGCTCTCAGAACTAGAACACATCACTGCTATGAAATCACACAAAATATGACTAAAGCAGACAAACACACAATGCAGGGATCTACAAACCTGTAAGTGGATTTGAAGAGTGAACATAATCAGATGACTAATCTGAGCAGAACAGAAACTGAGATAAAAAGATGCAGAGCGAGAGTCCAGGTGCAATCAGCGCTTAGGTCTCGGCCCACTTTAGCTCTGACATGACTGTTTTATTACGTAATAAAACACACCTGCTCTGCTGCACAGTGCCAGAAATTTATACACCAAAAACTATGCACTAAAACACATATACTGTACACAAATACACCCTTCATATGTACCAAAAAAACCCAAAAGAAAAGAAAAGAAAAGAAAAGAGTATGTTAGACAAAACCATCTGCATTTGCATGCTTAAGGACACCACATGCTCTGTGGCCTCACTACAAAATATAGTCAAATCTGCAGACCCAAATGGACTGCTTGGCTTTACGTACCTGTACAAAGGCAAATGAGTTCAGTCTATAAAACCAAAACCTCACAGCTTTTCCTCTGTCAAGACAGGAATGTTATAGGCGCTCATTTTTGTTGTCTGGAAATTATATTTTAAATAATGACAATGAAATGTATTTCAAGTCTCAGATTTTTGCATAGTGACATTATTTTTATGACAAATAAGCACCCCTGCTGTGATTATTATAATGTGACAAAACAATGATATATTATTTAAACCATTTAAATAAATTCCAATAAATTAAATAAATGTTGTTATTAAAGTAATTAGAATACAAAATAACTCAAAAGTAAAACGTCCAGACATATTATGTACAGCTTCTTCCCTCAGGTTATAAAACTGCTGAGCTGCAACTGATACACAACAATACAGTGATCTGACACAGGCCACACAACACACACATGACAGTACATCACACAACACTGTACACTATCTATATACTGTAACTGTGCATTTCTATGCTGTACTGTGATATTGCCAATCTCTTTGTGTAATGTTTATTGTGATATACAGCTATGGAAAAAATTAAGAGACCACTTAACATAGATTTCTGAACTTGAAGTGGTCTCTTAATTTTTTCCATAGCTGTATGTATATTATATATGTTGTATACTCTTTTTACTGTGTGTATATTGAATAGGTATTATAAACTGTTCCTCTGTATATTAAGTGTTTTTAAACTAGGACTGCAAGATATTGAAGAAAAATGTGATATGCAGTAACTTGTTAAATAATGCGATATTCAATAAACGATACAATATTGCTTTAGGTGTGTAAATTTAAATTATATTTAAATGTATTTAAAAACTGAAATTGATATACACTGTAAAAAAAGAATTGTTCATTTAACTTAAAAAAGTTAAATGGTTGCCTTAAAATTTTAAGTTTAATTTTGAGAGAAATTAAAAATTTGAGTTAATACAATAAAAGCGATTGGTTTAATCAATGTCAATGTCATATAATGTTAAATATATATAATATATTTTAATATTATACTACGGGGCTGTTGAATGCTTGATCTGACTGGTTGACCAACGTTCAAAGTTGTGCAATTATTTGCAGGGAAACGCACGGCTAAAGTAGTTCTAGCAGGTCTTGACCGCATTGCAGTTCCATATCACTTCGCCAAATGTTTACCGTTATTTCAATAGGTCCTACTACAGCCTACAACCGCAAAAGAACCAAAACCCACAATGAAACCGACCAAGCAAATAAATACAGTAAGCAACAGGTTGAAAACGACAAATTATTGTCATGCTTTTTGCCACAAAATATGTTTTATTGTGTCCCGATACTCTCTCGCGCTCTCTCTCTCCCTTTCAAACGTACACACGTACTGTATAGTACGGATACACACTCACACAGAAACGTTTGGTCAGCGCTGCTCTGACAAATTAATCAGTAAAATAGTTTAACAACTTAAAAGATATATGACTCACCAGCGAGGTATTAACTGTGCAGTTCTTGAGATAAACTTACAGTTCCGCTATTAGTAGACAGTAGACACTGCTGCCTTGAGAGACGCAGACTAGGACGCAGGTAGGCTAATTCACATATGCTGCTAATTCTCTCTCTCTCTCTCTAATAACTGTATTAACGGGATTATTCTGCTATCAAGGCTCAAGCCTTCGTTACTAGTTATGAAATTATGATTTGGAATTAGCAATGGAGGCTTGGGATGAGATGTGTAAGAAATTAGTCCACAAGAGCGTTTTAAGGGCAAAAACCTGACAAATGTCTTGAAATACAACATAATAAAATTATGTTAAAAGGGAAAAAAATGCTCCTAAAATATGTTTACAAAACACACATTATTTTTTATCTTTGGATTTTAGGGTGAAATGGCCTGGGTATGTTTTCCAGAGTATGTTATTCACTGAATTTGTTATGGAGTACAAAGGTCATGAGATGTTGTTTGGAAAGTACGTCTGACCTCAATAAACACAGTGCCATTGTGCCTGTAAGCAACAGCTCATAATTGGCTAACTGTGTGTCTATAGTTCCAGAAGTTGTTTCAGAGGCGGAGAATGTGGAGGTGGAAAAATTAGATGACAAAAAAATGTTGTTTTCTCTAGAATAACATGCACAATAAGAACAGGGATATTTATTCATAAAGAAAATAGTGTCTGTATTGATTAGATGTTGATCCAGTGTCACAGTGTGATTGTGCTATTTTTTATTAAATCCATGAATTTCTTTAAGACATTTATTTTCAAATTTTTTGGTAATTGACAATAGATATTTTGGCTATATTCTATAATCGTGTACGATAATACTGTTCAGCTTCATTCTTGTCTTGACTATAACAAGAACTTCATACTGCAAATATACTGCAAAACTAAAAGCAGCTCTGAGAATGTGACCTGATTTACTAAGAATATTTGTTAATTATGAATTGAGGATGGGAAAGAGCAGCAGTAACTATGGATACAGAGAAGAGTGTGCTCTATATAATGAGCTCATTGAGTGTAAATGTCTAGAGACCTGACAAACCTCATGAGTCCATGGGTTAAAGGGAATTAACCACAGAGTGGTCCCATGCTAACCTGCTGTAAAATTTGTTTAAACACTCCTTAACAGTTAGTAGCCTGTGGATTCATGCAAAAACACTTACAATGGACGCCTATCAGGCAATCATGGCAAACCTACAAATATGCAACACTAACACTGTCAAAAGTACCACTATAATAGCACTTAAAGGTCCCATGGCATGAAAATTTCACTTTATGAGGTTTTTTAACATTAATATGAGTTCCCCTAGCCTGCATATGGTCCTCCAGTGGCTAGAAAAGGCGATGGGTGTAAACTGAGCCCTGGGGAAATTGAGAAAATGAAAGCTCAGACGGCCCAATCTGGAATCTTCCCTATATGTCGTCATAAGGGGAAAGGTTACCTCCCTTTTCTCTGCTTTGCCCGCCCATGAGAAAATGAACTACTACTGTGAGATTCGAGCAAGATATTTTTTTTTTTTCCTTGAGAGACATCATAGATTGTAAACGAGTGAAGCATGGCAGTTGCTCAGTGTTTGGATGTACATGTGAACATATAAGTATTCTTTCAGTTCTGCCCGAAGGAAAACGCCGTCAGGTACAGGTAAGAAAGCTGTTGCCACAGTATTAGTGTTCTGTTTTTACCATAATGCTGTTTAAAGAGTAGACAAAGTACAATACAAATTTCAGTGAAAAACAATATGGGCTTTCACACCAGGATGGTCCCCTGAGAACAAAATTTTCCCCTAGGGCCATTTTCCTGGTTGCATTCACACTGCCAGTAGGAACTTTGAATAGATGTAAACCGGCCAACTGCGGCACCATTTAAGTGTGGCATTCAACAACATCAACAACTGCAAGATGGAGGACGCCGTGAACGGTTGAGAAGTGTCTGGTCCATCTCGCTGTTTTCCATGTTCATGGAGTTAGTTCAAGGAGTAAGTATACATAAACTGTGTGTTTACAGAGCGTTTTTAAAATGGCGGGTGCCTGTGTTTCGTATGGCATGTGTTCGGCCAAACAACATACACCTGCATCACTAGAAGTTCCTATTGTGCTAGGTTAGACCCTACTCTGAAGTAGGAGTAATTTAGCCCCCCAAAAGGCATTTGTATAATTAAAATTGTTCCCAATTCCTGCGGTGTGAACATGCCAAAAATGTATGCTTTATACATGTTTTCCATAAACTGAGGAACAAGCTGATATTATCATAACTGACAGAATGCCATAGATCTGTTACACCAGCCTAGACATTAAGTTAATAACCAGGAATTTCTTTTAACTGTAAGCACATTTGTACAGTAAATGCTGAGTCAGACACATTGCTCACTCTCTCTCTCACACACACACACACACACACACACACACACACACACACACACACACACACACACATGTTTGTTTTTGTGAATTGTGGGGACTTTCCATAGACTTCAATGCATTTTACACTGAACAAACTGTACATTCTATCCCCCTACCCTGCCCCTACCCCTAAACCTAACCCTCACAGGAAACTGTGCAAACTTTTACTTTTTCACAAAAACTCATTCTATATGATTTATAAACCCATTTACATTGTGGGGACCGCTGGCTGGTCCCCACGATGTAGGTGAACTCAGGTTTATATTACATCATGGGGACATTTGGTCCCCACAATGTAATATAAACAAAAGCACACACACACACACACACACACACACACACACACACACACACACACACACACAGAAATTAGACGTTGATATGCGTTATATTACAGTTGACTAAAGAGCTTCCTATCCTGTATCAGATCGTGTCCTCACAAAAGGGTTACTCCATTACATCTATTTAGTCATAAATCCCCTCTGTCACTCCAATGAGATGAAGAAAAACGAAAACGAACAGAAAGAGGAATACTACTCTTGCATTTCATGAGCTTCCGTTTCAACATGCAACGACCTCAAACATGCACACAGTAAAGCCAGCTGTTGGTGCTATGACTGTGACCCACAATAGCCACATCCATGTGATCAACTGCCATGACCAAACATACAGGACCAATCAAATCTCTTCTAAATCTGACAATGCACAATATGATACTCTTCCTGTAGTCTTTTTTTTTTTTTTTTTACTATCAATTTAATCCTCAGCCATGGAAATATCGTTCAAGAAATCAAAAATCTCCAATGTCTTTGCATGATGTCAGATGAATCCTCAACTATATTCCTGCAATTTTCCAAAATTTCACATTAAATCCAAAACGGCCGACATCCTGTTGTGCAGAGCTAAATGTATAAGCTAAATTTTGAAAGTAGATTGGCTTGAATGCAGCAAACAACATATTGCTGCATTCACACCTTGCCGTAATTATGCAGTCACGTGGTACAAGTCGAGTTTACAAGTTGTAATTATGAGTTGAACCATGTTTACAAGTCAGAAACTAAGTCATAATTATGGTAATTCTGACATGGTGTAAAAGCACCACAAGTACTGACTATTACTGCTGCCGCTGAGCTTTTCCTGTTCACCATACCTTTCACGGTGTGAGCACTCTCGCATGTTTTGTGTCAACAAAATTTGATCCGTTTATTTCATCAGGAAGTTGAGAAACCACGTATCCAATTAAAGCAAGTGATTTTCAGCTACTTCCAATCAGTGGTTGATCGTTTAGATCATTCCCAGAAATTACAGGTTTTTGTGCATCCATTTTCAACCTCAAAGCATACTGTATGAAAGAAGAGTATGAACTACTCCGTTAATCTTTCACTGCGTAGAATATGATGGGTGAAAAAACAAACAAGAAACTCTAGAGGAAGATAGAACTATTGAGTTTTTTATGACACTAGTTTCACAGATGCAGTGAGCTCTGTAAGTGCCTGGCCCTCTCTGACACTATCCCCTGTGCACACACATATGGTGTGAAAATGCATCAGAGCAGTGTCATGAGTGTAAAGACAGGAGCTTATCAGTGGATCAATTCCCTAAAGCTGCCTGAAATCAATACAAGTTCACAATCACAGTTTTAGCACTTACGTCGAGACCTCGGCCACATTCAGTCTCCACCTGCAACTGTGTCAGAGTATGGTGTCATGGATCATACTTCAAAAGCCTGCGAATGGCACAGACACACAACACTATATTACTGTTTCATATTTATATCATCGTTACTGATAATCACAGACAATTTTGTGTATCACCAAACAGACACACTTTATAACTGCCAAACCATGGCATGGTTTAAAACGGTAAATGCTTGTTGATACTCCATTATAAATACATGATATATGACATCACAACAGAAAAATTACAAAAAACAAAACAAAACAACAACAACAACAAAAAAAAAAAATCACAAATGAAATCTCTTTGAAGTGCCCCTTTATGCTTTTTCGAATGTTACCTTTGATGTAGTTTGTTTTAAGGCTGTTTGTGAATGTAAAAAGTCTACAAAGTTTCAAAGATCAAAGTGCAGATAAAGTTAGTTATTATCTCTAAAAAGAAAGAAGAACGTAACAATTTTACGTTTCATATTATTGTCTTCATTGGCTGCCTGTGAACAATGTCTACTTTGACCTTCAAACACTGTAGTTGTAGCTGAGACT
Source organism: Chanodichthys erythropterus (assembly GCF_024489055.1). Lineage (NCBI taxonomy): Eukaryota > Metazoa > Chordata > Actinopteri > Cypriniformes > Xenocyprididae > Chanodichthys > Chanodichthys erythropterus. Next base: position 55,033,368 of record NC_090223.1, on the reverse strand, counting down.
GGAAGAGTTTGGTTCATGTTGTTGACATGTCGAGAGGATGCCGATTTCTGCGCTTCAAAAGAATGAGGACTCGCGCTAGAAATGTTATGGTAAAACCGACGCCATTGTTACTGCTCATATCACTGTGTATCAAGTGCTAAGGAAGATCCAGAGTGAAATTCAGATCTGGTAAATGGTCATTTCATTTCAGACACATGCTGTAAGTGGTAGACCAATCACAAAAGACTGGTCATCTGAGCCATCTGACCAATCAGAGCAGAGTAGACCATTCACCTATATTGTAAGAGACATCAAAACAAAATTAGAAATCTTTAAAACAGCATAACAGTTAATAGTTTAACATCTCAGTTGTTTCTCCTAGACAGCAATGGAATTAAATAGTTCACACGAAAATGTAAATTCTGTCATCACTTACTCACCCTCACGTTTTTCTGCAAAACATGATGAAAGTTGAAATTCACAATGTCTCACATCATCTAACAGCAAACCACATTGGTTCTTGCATGTCATGTGACCAAATCATGGCATTTGAGGTTTGGGTCACTATATGTGTTGTTGATTGGATATGCATGCATTGATTGAGAGTAAATGAAGGCATAAAATATCAAACTGCTCATCAGAAAATGTTACTTTATAAGATTTGGACTACATGAGTCAAGTCATATGGATTAATTTCATGCTACCTTTATGTCCTTTTTGGAGCTTGAAAGTGTTGGATCCCTTTGACTTTTATAATAGAGACAAAACCAGCTGAAACATTCTTCAAAATATCATCTTCTGTGTTCTGCAGAGGAAAGAACGTCATACAGGATTGGAACAACACACCGGTGAGTAAATGATGACAGCATTTTCATTTGTGGGAGGTTCAACTGTCCCTATTAAGTCTACAGGTTTTCTTTCTGCATTGTTAGAGAAAGACTGCAGTGATCTCAGATGTCTCCTCTAGAGGTTCAAAACTGCTCAGATTTGTCTGCAATCAAAAGTCAGACATCTCAACACAAACTCAAACATGTCTCATCAAATGTTCCCAAGAACAAATGATCTGACCCACTGTACTACTCTCTGCTGTCAAAAATTGCCTCAATGACTAAGAAGTATCCTGAGCAATAAAAGAGTGAACTGTGAGAAACAGGAAGACGGTCAACGAGCACTCAGTGTTCTAGGCGTCCTTCAGTCTGTTCAGATGTGCACTACTCAGTGCAGCTCGGGCTGTTTGTTCTGACGTGTTACACAACGCAGGTTAACGTGTGTACTGGCTGCGGAGAGCTCTGCTGTAGCCCTGTCACTCAACACAAACAAACATACTGACAAGACTCATGCAACTTTAATGAGCTCTGTGCGTGTGTGAGACACACACTTTTGCACACAGCAAATAAAGGTGCACTTCTGAATGTGTGTGAGACAGCATAGTATAAGTCTTTATCCAACACTGTAGACGTCAGTAGTCACATGTTCAAAGAAATGAGCTGCTGCTTGTTCTATGTTGAAATACATCCTTAGCTTTATCAACACTATTGTCCCATTTTAATCTACTTTGAATTGAGAGGTTTTGTCATAGTTCTGGTCCAGGATACTGGTTGATCAATGTAGTCATGATGCACATGATATGGTAATGTGAAACATCTGTTATTTTTTCAGAATTATTTGGTCGTTTTTGCCTTACTATCATAGGACAGCAAGCAGACAGGAAGCGAAGTGGGAGAGAGAGAGAGAGAGAGAGAGAGGGGGACGGGGGTTCGGGAAAGGTCCACGAGCCGGAACTCGAACTTGGGTCGGCATGTTGCCCAAGAGGGTATCGGTGCTGACAGTAATTGATTTTAAAAGCAACAAGTATTGTGAACTTTGAATTTAGCAATACATCATCTCTGTCACTGTGTATCTGAGTTATCGTAAACATGACAATATAATATATGGACTCTTAAAGGGATAATTCACCCAAAAGAACCATCAGACTTTGGACAATGTTTGAAACAAAAATTAAGATATTTTTAATTAAACATGTGGTAAACACAAAAGCACAGCTTCAGTGTTTACCAAATGTGATGTGCTCTATGTATGTTTGTTGATCATTGTAGATGTAAATATAATCCTAAATTAAACATGTTCATCATTTTGCTATACAATAGCCATTATAACCTTTTTGGATTTTTTAAAGGGTTAGTTCACACAAAAATGAAAATTCTGTCATTTATTACTCACCCTCATGTCGTTCTACATCTGTAAAACCTTTGTTCATCTTCGAAACAAAAAAATTATAAAAAAAAGTTATTTTTGATGAAATCTGATGGCTCAGTGAGGCCTCTATTGCCAGCAATGTCACCAAACTTCTCAAGATCCAGAAAGGTATTAAAAACATATTTAACAGTTCATGTGAGTACAGTGGTTCAACCTTAATATTATAAAGCACCAAAAAAACAAAATAATGACTTTTCAGCAATATCTAGTGATGGGCTGAATTCAAAACACTACTTCATGAAGCTTCGAAGCTTTACGAGTCTTTTGTTTCGAATCAATTGTTGGGAGCGCCAAAGTCACGTGATTTCAGCAGTTTGGCAGTTCGATACGTGATCTGAACCTTTACGATACGAGAACCTTTCTGGATCTTGAGAATTTCGGTGAGTACGGAAAGTATTAATTATCTTGCAGGCAATAGAGGCCTCACTGAGCCATCCTATTTCATCAAAAATATCTTAATTTGTGTTCCGAAGATGAACGAAAGTCTTACGGGTGTAGAACGACGTGAGGGTGAGTAATTGAGGGTGAGTAATAAATGACATAATTCTTTCATAATAATCCTTTAAGTTGTGTTTACCTGACCTTTCAATTGAGGGACAGAAACTGCTCAGGTTTCATTAAAATACCTAAAATACATTTTAAAGATTAACCAAAGTCTTTTGTGTTTGGAACGACATGAGTGTGAGTAAATGATGACAAAATTAAAATTTTGGGGTGAATTGTCCCTTTAAATCATATTGCTTCAGTAAAGAAAAATGTTTTCTTTACTTTTTCCTACAAAAAAACAAAAACAAAAACAAAAAAAAAACACTGCCAATATGATTTTACAACTACTTATTGTATATTAGTGGTGTGGTATAATATATTACAAGAGCTAAAAAAGCTCCTTCTCATTCAAAACATGGATAGCACATGACAGTAAGGATAGTAGTAATGTAATAATGATGAAGGCAATCCCTAACACTGAGCTTCTTTTAAAAATTAATATATAATCTGTCATGACAACTCTTGGACTTTTTGGCAGGGTAATGGGTATGACAATGTTGATATATTTGGAATTGGAGGAATAGATCTATGACACTGATGCTGATGCTGCCGTTATTATTGCTGCTGTTATTATTACTGCTGCTGTTATTGCTGCAGCTATTATTGTTGCTGCTATTGCTGCTGCTGCTGCTGTTATTGCTGCTGCTGCTGTTATCATTGCTGCTGCTGTTATTGTTGTTGCAATTATTGCTGCTGCTATTGCTGTTATTATTGCTGCTGCTGCTGCTGTTATTATTGCTGCTGCTGTTATTGTTGTTGCTATTATTGCTGCTGCTATTGCTGTTATTATTGCTGCTGCTGTTATTATTGCTGCTGCTTTTATTGTTGTTGCTATTATTGCTGCTGTTATTATTGCTGCTGCTGTTATTGCTGCTGCTGTTATTGCTGCTGCTGTTACTGTTGTCGTTATTATTGCTGCTGCTGCTGCTGTTATCATTGCTGCTGCTGTTATTGTTGTTGCTATTATTGCTGCTGCTATTGCTGTTATTATTGCTGCTGCTGTTATTGTTGTTGCTATTATTGCTGCTGCTATTGCTGTTATTATTGCTGCTGCTGCTGTTATTGTTGTTGCTATTATTGCTGCTGTTATTATTGCTGCTGCTGTTATTGCTGTTGTCGTTATTATTGCTGCTGCTGCTGTTATTGCTGTTGTCGTTATTATTGCTGCTGCTGCTGTTATTGCTGTTGTCGTTATTATTGCTGCTGCTGCTGTTATTGCTGTTGTCGTTATTATTGCTGCTGCTGCTGTTATTATTGCTGCTGCTGCTGATACTGCTGTTATTGCTGCTGCTGTTACTGTTGTCGTTATTATTGCTGCTGCTGCTGCTGTTATTATTTTATGCTGCTGCTGCTGCTGTTATTGCTGCTGTTATGATTTTTGCTGCTGCTGCTGCTATTATTGCTGCTTCTGTTGTTATTGCTGTTACTGCTATTACTGCTTTTGCTGCTATTATTGATGCTGCTGCTGTGCTATTGTTGCTTCAGTATGGGACTTGCTACTGCCACTACACGACACACTACTGTGAGCAAGTAAGATATGCTGCTGCTGTACAAAATAGCAGGTATTAATTATCCCCCAGCAGATCTATACAGGTGGAGCTGGGGGAGGGGTTTCTGAAACAAGCTGTAAACTGCTACAGCAAAAGCTGACCAAGTATTTGACAGTTGTGTGACAGCTGTGCCCTAGAGAGAATAACGTGATTACAAAAAGATTGGGTTGAGGACCTATTAGCCTGCGCCATCTAGAGTTTAATGACTGAACTTTGTATTTGAATTAATCATATATGTAAAGGACAGAAAGTACCCCTGACTCAAAAAAAAAAAAAAAAATCTAAAACTTGACTAAGAGCTTCTTTATTGCTTTCATTTCCACTCAACTTGATTATTGTAATTCTCTTTTTACAGTCATCTACATCATCTGAGAGATCACATGTAACACCAATTTTAATTTCTTTAAATTGGCTCCCAGTTAAATGGAGAATTCAGTTTAAAATTCTTTGATTGTGTTTGGATCATTGCATGGTTAAGCTCCTGTTTATATAAGAGTTGTTGCAACCTTCTAATTCCAGCAGGAATCTGAGATCCTCTCAACAGGTCTTGTTAGCCGTTGCTCGCTCTAGACTGAAGACTATATCTGTGACTGTGCCCTTGAAGTTGTTGCCCCCAAATTGTGGAATGCTCTTCCTTTGGATTTGAGATCTGTGGACACTTTTAAAAAGTAGCAAAAAACCCACTTACTTTTGTGTAAATTGTTCTTTTTTATCTGATGTCTGTCACTCTTATTTTGATTTCCTTTTTATATTTGGATGTAAAGCACTTTGCTCTTGAAAGTTGCTATAGAAATAAAAATTACTTATCAACAAATGTAAAAAGCATACATAATCATCAGTTGAAACAGGTTATTAGCCAATCATCCTGGCCTTGAATCAGTTTCACACAACTGAGTGTGAACACAGAAAATCTCTTAGGCCTTTTGTTTGTTACTCTGCTTATTGTTTTGGATAGTCGGATATGATGGAAGAAACCTGAAAATCTTTCTTGGTCAATGCTGTTTTTGATGATAATGGATGGCTGAGAGTGAGTTACCACAATTTTACAGTAACAATCACTGTGGTTTCTATTTGGCTACCATACGGGTCAGTCAATAATATGAAATCCTGAGTATGATTCACTTTGCCAAATGGTATTATTATGAAATAACTATTAAAGTACCATACTGTCATGGCTTTGTACATGGTACCATGATGATGATAAAATATTCCAGACATTTAACATACTAATACCACGTTTCTGCACATGTAACATGGTAATTGCAAAGTAGTAGGACATGTACCTCCTGTTCTTTGAAGTATGATGTAAATATTACAGCTTATAAATATGGTAACTATCCCGTACCACGGTATTACCTTCTGATACCTTCACTGTACTCTTTGTAACTCATCTAACAGCTGTCTGTCACTTTCCGCAGCATATCAATCACACGCGACGCCATCAGGCTTTATCACAGATGATTAAGCATCAACAGATGATGAAAAGATTTGCGGTTGCTATGATACTCGTCTGTCTCGAGGATGCGGCTTATAGCAACGACACACAGATGATGATGGGCGTGAGAGCGATCTTACCATTACACTTCTTCATTATCCTGCCGAAACTACACACACAATCTCGTCCAACACGTTATATATTCGCATGTGCGTCCACAATCGATCCCGCCCGTAGATGCGATCATGTCTGTGTTTATAATCCAGTGACAGCAACACATCAGGGAAGCGGAGCGAAAATAAACCATACAGACCCCCAGACGACAGCAATCAAACGACGATCCGCGGGAAATGGAGATACACGTCAACGTTCACACGTTCTGTGCTGGATTAAAATGTCTGCTGGAAGGGCGTGTGTTTGTTTTTATGAGCTGGTCGAATCTGCAGGGCAGAGGCGCCCCCTGCTGGATGTATTATTATATTATATTATATTATATTATATTATATTATATTATATTATATTATATTATATTATATTATATTATATTATATTATATTATATTATATTATATTATATTATATTATATTATATTATATTATATTATGCTCATTGTCTATGAATGTTATTTCCTTGTCCATGCAGTGGTTTAAATGCGCACAAATAGAGCACAAGCTCTCTAATTCCAGGTCCAGTTTACTATCTCGCCTTTAAACTCTCTCATCATCCTCTTTTAAATATTTTACACGTCTCTTTATGTGAGCAGGGACATGTTAAACTTTCTAAGCAGTGTTGGGATGGTTTGTTGTAGCTTTATCTCTTACTGAAACAACGGTGCCCACTTGAAATCCACATTCCCTAGCATCTAAATAATCCTCTTCAACACAGGGATTGAATACTTATGACATGCAATCTTTGGAGAGCTGAGATTTTTGAGTTTATGTTTTATTAAAACATGCTGAACGCATCACAAGATATATATCAATCACATCAAAGTTTAAAATGATAAGATTAAGATGAGATGAGTAATTCATGTATCCAGTAGTTTGCTTCTATCAAGGAGGTAAAGACCAGCTGATTTGATCAAACGTTCTCAAGACTCATGACTGCAGTTTGAAATGAAGCAGCTCCATCTAGTGGTCACTGATGATACAGAATTTCAGTAAAGCTGAAATTAATTACAACTAAACTAACGATAAAATTAGTTAATAATATATGTGAAGCAGTGCTTTCGATTCATTCTCCAATCAATGGATGTGGGATATTTTACAGAGAACCTCCTGCATTTAATTCAGATGTCTATTTCACTAATTCCAAATACAGACTCAAATAGAACATTTCATTATGTTTTTTATTATTATTTAATCATTTCAATTATTTGTCAAAATACTAATTTGATATATTTTTCAAGTTACCATTTAGATAGATAGATAGATAGATAGATAGATAGATAGATGTGTCCAATCCCCCTGAATTGACCATATATATATATATATATATACATATATATATATATACACACACACACACACACACATGGTTTCTGTTAATAATAATTGTTGTACAGGTTACATGTATCTGAAAGCCATTCGTTTATAAGCTATAGGCCAACATTTTAAATATAGATGTGTTGTGATAGACATTCTTTACGACACTTACTTGATTTACTTTTTATAGTATTTCATATTTCAACTACATGTGTCTACATCCCTTGTGTTTAGATAGTATTTCTTTTTTTACTGTAATGAACAGTGTTAGGGGTAAGGCATTACAAGTATCTTGAGTTACGTAATCAGATTACTTTTTCAAGTAACTAGTAAAGTAACACATTACTTTAAGATTTACAGCAAAATATCTGAGTTACTTTTTCAGATAAGTAAAGCAAGTTACATTGTTCTCCCATATAATATTGACTGACTTCTCCCCATGTTGAGAGAAGTTGTGAGTGACAAACATGCAAGACCAGCCCAGGTGAGAAAAAGTAACTCAAAAGTAATGTAAAGCATTACTTTCCATAAAAAGTAACTAAGTAACGCACTTAGTTACTTTTTTAGGGAGTTACACAATATTGTGATGCACTACTTTTAAAAGTAACTTTCCCCACGCTGGTGATGAAATCAAATCATGTGACTTGCGTATTCTGCTATAGATGCCATTTTAGGAGTGTTCATTAAGAAAGAACTGAGAGAGCAAACAAACCTGCTGTCATTTTGCTCGCATGCAGGAGAGAGAGGGAGTTAATAATTGATGCGGTCCTGTTCCCAGCAGCTCTCTGTCTCACAGAAGACATTTAGCCGTGATCGAGATCAAAGACGCAAAGACTCCTGCTGCTAGGCTGAAAGGAGGAACTACTGATCGCCTTCCTCTCGCCCTAATAGCAGCCCTTTTATGAAGTTAATAAACTGCACACCTCAGTCACACTGCAGAGCACAAACTGCTCTGTGAACTAATAACTCAAAAGAAGAGAGCCACCTCTATTTACCTGCTTTCAACTCAACCATCTTTTTGTGTGTATGGAGGACACATAAAAGCCCTGTTTTCATGGCAGATATCATGAGGAATCTTATGAAGAAATGTTCAGTCATATGAGATAATAACAATGAAAATATAGAAAATATATTTTAAATGAGAAAAAGAAAGCCTTTCTTAGGACCATTAAGATTTATTATTTTTATTTATTTATTTATTTTGCATAATATGACAGCATTTTTATGACTTTTTTCTTTGGAACATAAAAGAAGATCTTTTGAAAAATGAGCAAAGTTTTTTTTTTCTTTCTCTTCATAGGATGTAATGAAAGGTAAAATGGTGTGGTTACCAACATTCTTCAAAATATCATTATGATGAACAAATAAAAACAGAATTTTCATATTTCACATTCCAGACTACCAAAGGTTTTTCCTCTAAATTACAATAATGAAAAAAGTACTGTGACAATGATTTTTCAATTAAAATCAGCATATATTATAGGTAGCTATAAAAGAAATAATACCTTGACACATGGACCTTATGCAGCCCCCCACTCTTTTCAGCGCTGCGCTTGTTGTCTTCTGTCTTCTGGTTTGTATTTCCTCAGCATGAAGGTAAGATCTTACGGATTTATGAATGAACCGTTCGTTTTTACAAACTTCCCGGTTTACTGACATTTGTAATGACATCTGCTTCAAACATTACGATGCTCATGATAACTTTCGTTAACTCTACAATAAGTAAATCCATTTCACCAGATAATTACTCTTTGACAACACATAAAAATATAAACCGCAAATATGGAAGTTCAAACACAAAATTCTAAAGATACTTTTAAAAGTAATTAATTACCATATTGCATTACTCCCTAAAAAAGTAACTAATTGCATTTTATAACAACAACAACAACAACAACAACAAAAAGGTATATTTTTTGGCAAATGTAAAGGCCCTTTCACAACAAAAGTGAAATGAATAAGCCTCAGGCTGAAGGAAATGCATATTTATGCCTGTACAGTAGAGGGCGCAGCTCAAACAAACCTTTCAGCTGTGCTGCAATTCTAGATTAAAGGGTTACCCAGAAATGAAAATTATGTCATTTATTACTCACCCTCATGTCGTTCCACACCCATAAGACCTTTGTTCATTTTTGGAACACAAATTAAGATATTTTTGATGAAATCCGATGGCTCAGTAAGGCCTTTATTGCCAGCAAGATAATTAATACTTTCAGATGCCCAGAAAGCTACTAAAGACATATTTAAAACAGCTCATGTGAGTACAGTTGTTTAACATTAATATTATAAAGCGACGAGAATACTTTTTGTACACCAAAAAAAAAAAAAAAAAAACGACTTTTCAACAATATCTAGTGATGGCCGATTTCAAAACTTCATGAAGCTTTGATGCTTTACGAATCTTTTGTTTTGAATCAGTAGTTCGGATCGTGTATCAAACTGCCAAAGTCACATGATTTCAGTAAACGAGGCTTCGTTATGTCATAAGTGTTTCGGAATTTCAGTAGTTCACGTGACTTTGGCAGTTTGATATGCGAAACTACTGATTCGAAACAAAAGATTCGTAAAGCTTCGAAACAGTGTTTTGAAATCGGCCATAACTAGATACTGAAACTTATTTGAAAAAGTAACTTTTTTGTTGTAAATTGAAAAAGTAATGCATTGCTTCATTTTAGTAGTTACTTGAAAAAGTCATCTGTTTACGTAACTCAAGTTAAGTGTAATGCTTTACACCCAGCACTGCTTGTTTCTTTGGCACATAAAATCTATAGTCTAAGTATTTACAAGAATAAAAATACTTATACATATATATTAAAAATATAAATAATAACTTTTTTATGTGTTATGGTATAATGAGTATTGGTAGGTAAATGTGTGTAGTGTAAATATGTCATGAAAATAAGAAAAATATTACTTAAATACTTTAAAGTTAAATACTTTTGATTTTGCATTTTGTGAAACTATACCATAAAGCTCTACCAACTTGGTGATGTTTCCTTTATGGCCGGCCGTCAGCTGACCGCTCAACACACAAGGAGCCGAACGCTTCAGAGCTCAAGGTTTTTCAACAAGGCCTCGCTTTGTTGTTTGTAACCTTTTGATCTTAAATAAGAGCACAGGGGTGGCCGACGTGCAAAGAGAGAGAGACAAAGTCAGCGCGAGAGAAAGCTTGCTTTCATAATGAATGTCAGCTCAGATAACAAAGCCCCATTTGCATATCATAATCCAAATCTTTCCTGCTCAGATCAGGTGCGCTGTGAAGGAATATTTTTCTTGGTTGCCTTTGAAAGTCTTTGATGTGCACAGCAAGGATGAATATGAAAAGGAGCTGCTAGCCGATGAGGTCATGTTCTCTCTAACTCTCTTTCCTCATGTTTTCCAGATGGAAATGAAAACGTGCAGCATGTATAAAGCTATGTTTTGCTAGTGTTAAAAGCTTTATGTTGTCCGTTCTAAATTAACTGGGATAATTATGTTTTCTAAAAAGTAGTTTTTATTACAGTTTGATTACTATGTATTATGAAAACTACTTTTTAGAAAACATGATTATCCCAGTTAATTTAGAACTGTCAATATAAAGCTTTTTTAACAGTGTTAAAGATTCGTCCTTAGTGTCAACCTCATATGGCACACCCAAGGACAGGTTCCAAACACCAAATTCAAATACAAATCGACTGTGGCGAGTACATAAAACTGAAATATTTGCCACATGGCCAGTTACTGCAACTGCAACAAAATATGGTTTAAATCAGTGGCATATTATAAATCTTGCAGGCCCCATAAACCATGAGACAGGCCCCGCCCACAAATGATGATATTGCATATGTGCATTGTGGATCAAATATTATCACAGGGGTATCAAGTATGCAAGTGGTTTAAATCGAATTATAAAAACAAAAGTCAGACTCTCGCTGATGTAAGCCACACACACTGTTAAAATAAAAGACATCCAAACACTCTAATAAAGAAAACATCTGCTGTGAATCAGCGCAGAATGGCCAAGGTCAAGCTATGTGACTACTACACATCTTCTAACAGCTTTTAGATGGACTTTTGTTAGAATCGTCACAAATTTTTCTCCAGAATTCTGTCTTCACATTTTTTGTAGGATTTAAAGATCTGCAAATGCCTCTATACTGTAGCAAATATAAAAGGAACAAAGCTAAACAGATAAATAATGCCACTGTCAAAAGGAAAACAATACATTTCCAAAATTCATCTGCTTAAACCTGCACTCGCTCTGTCTCTCTCATGTGTGCATGCACTGTCACCATGCAGGCTAATGCTGCCTTCACATGCACTCGGAATGATCATAATTACGAGTTTCTTAAGTAAAAATTGCATATGAACACCCTCCCATTTTGCTCGTAACCATGACTTCAGAAGGGAGAATTATCACATTATCCCATAGCATGTGAAGGCAGCATAATGCGCTTGTTAATGCTGGTTCATTTAAAAACAAATGTTGCAATGCAGAAAAAAATAAAAAATAAAATAAAATAAAAAATCCAAAATCTGACCATTTCCGGAACAGGATCCAGCTCAAATTAAACACTAGGTAAGGTAAAGTTTATTTTGGACCCTGACTTTAGACCAGTGGTTTTTAATCCTGGTCCTGGGGATCATGGATCCTGGGGATTTTGTATGTCTCTCTAACTAAACACAACTGATTCAGATCATCAGCTCATTAGGAGAGAGCTTCATGAACTGCATTGAAAGTGTCAAATAAGAGAAACATAAAAAATGTGCAGAGCAGTGTGTCACCAGGACCAGGATTGTAAACCATTGCTATAGACCATCAATAGTCCAATATGACGATTTAGTGCAAAAGCTGCAAGGACAGAAGATGAGGTCCATGGACTGATGTGTATTTTGCAATTAGAGAAGTAAATGAAGTGGTCCAATATATACCATGGTCCATATATACTAGGAGTGTTACAGTACATGTATTCATCCCAAACCGTCAACGGTACAGATGTCACTCACTCCACACTTCAGTCCAGAAGGGGGCGAGTGCATTAATGAAACACATCAACTGGTGTTTCCACATCAGGAAAAAGCACAGAAGAAGAAGAACAGATGATCATTGCATAGATCTGTTTACATGTTATCTCTCAACCAGTGTTTAAACTGCGGAAAGACGTCAATAAAACAGCTTAAGAATAATATCCCACGTAGCATTACGGTTACCTCAGGCAAGTCATTTAGTGTTCACAGCATGTTAGTTCACTTGGAAACTAATTCTAGAGGGGAGCATTTCACTAAATATATGCACAATATTAGATTATATATTAGGGTGACCATATGTGCCATTTTCCCAGGACGCATCCTGTCCAAGATTTGTAAATTGCGTAAAATGGCTTGAGCCCTTGCTTCTCTAATCTTGAAAGTGGTCATATCGATGTGCCCCCTGAACGCGATTTCTAAACGGAGGTCTGTGCAAGCCACTGTTCTTATTGACAGTCTTCATGCAATGCATTAAAATGTTGTCGTATTTGCAATGCTTTGACCGTTCTCTGTAGATCCAGTCTTCTCGCAAGCCACGATTGGTCGATTATGTATAATGCACGCTATTGGTAAAATAATTTTTTAATCATTACCTTCCACAAATATGAAAACACAACCAAAACTTAATTTTATGCAACTTAGAAATCCTGGACAGGAAGTGTCCTGGGAAAATGGCACATATGGTCACCCTATTATATATTCATTATATTTACTTTACCTGTTAGTAATGTCTTAAATACTTAAAGGTGCCCTAGAATCAAAAATTTAATTTACCTTGGCATAGTTGAATAACAAGAGTTCAGTACATGGAAAAGACATACATTGAGTTTCAAACTCCATTGCTTCCTCCTTATGTAAATCTCATTTGTTTAAAAGACCTCTGAAAAACAGGCGAATCTCAAAATAACACAGACTGTTAGGTAACAGTCGGGATCATTAATAATATTTGCATATGTCAGCCCATGTTCAAGGCATTACACAAGGGCAGCCAGTATTAACGTCTGGATCTGTGCACACCTGAATCATCAGACTAGGTAAGCACGATTTAAAGGGGCTGCAGCCTGAATCGGTGCATAGTTAATGATGCCCCAAAATAGGCAGTTAAAAAAAATTAATAAAAAAAAATCTATGGGGTATTTTTCACACATTCAGGGGACACCTTAGACTTATATGTTTAAATACATTTTTCATGTCAGGTTATGACAGTAACTGTGTAAATGATTAGAATTCAAAAATGAATTAGAGTAGAAAAATAATTGAAAAATAATTTTCTAATTAGATTTAATTATGAAATGCAAAGTTAAGTTAATGCAAAACCTTCCTTATGTGCAATTTACATGTTTATTTATTTATTTATTTATTTATTTATTTGAGTGTTGATTATTATATCTAAAAATAAATAGCTGAATGTAATAGTTTGGGCTCTGTAGTTAATTGTAACCCTTGTTCATTATGATTGCATTTTTTTAAAGAGAGAGACACAATTTGTTCAATTAACCACTGTTTAATAAAAATAAAGAAAAAAGAAAGAATTTTATGTTTAGTTTTCTCCGCCTGCTGTACCAAACCCATACTGAAACATGAATTCAGTACCGAGGTACGTACAGAACTGTCATGACCGTCATGAACCCTAATATATTCAGTTAAACATTAGAAAAGAAATAAAATAGACACGTTTTTATGGCTGACATTTTAAACTTTGGTGAATATATTTCATATAACCAATCTAGTGTCTAATTATTTAATATCTAATATATAATGTTTCTGTAACTTTTATAACTGTTTCTGTATATTTGTATGATAACAGGTTAAAGGGCAATTTGTACTAAAAAAAAAATGAATTTATTATTAAAATATGCTTACAGTAGTTATATGAAATTTTCAGTTTCAGTCTTCATTGTATTTCCTGAAAATCAGATTTGAATTAGAATTATGCATTTTGTTTGCTAGCTCAATTCAAAATGAAGGTGGATGGAAAAGGAGCTGTAAAAGGGAGAGTGATTGTGAGAAAGAGAGATGAGAGAGAAGCTTCTGTTTGTGATTGTCTGGAGTCTGCATCTTTCATAGGCATCTTTTTTCTCTTTGTTTCAGTTGTGGGTTTAAGTGACAAGCCCACTGGAAGGCTCACAGTGTGTGAGCAGTGCTGTGTGTGTTTCAGGGGTCAAACAGAGTATGCAATCAGAGTGTGGGGTCTTCAGTCAAGGACCACCCTCACTCTCTCACCAAACAGGATGAAAACAGTCCAGCTTTGAATGCAAACACAAAGTTTGGATGCTGGTCAACACTGTGCCACACATCATGAGCTTCTGTCTGCTGTAGTGTCTAATGAGCTGATGTCTTGACAGGCACTTTGGTGTTTCCAGAAAGAGATGACACTTTCTCATGTCTTGTGATGGGCCCCAGCACAAAAGGAGAGAAATGGAGGCAGGATATAGTCTCTCACTACTTTCTGAGGCTTTTGTTCTGGTTAGCTTCTTTATTACACTTGTTAATATGGTCTCAGCTTCAGATGGCACATCATTCACCAACCATCAGATGTACATTACACACAAAAATAGCACAAGCTTTCTGCAGCAAACAGCACGTTCCAAAATGATTTCCAAGAGTCAAGTACACAGGTTTTGGTCTAGAAAATCAGTAACTTCCCAGTTTACACCAGACAATGTTCCCTAGCTGCTACAATGAGTGCTTCAGAGTTTTGATGCAGACAATCTCTGTTCTTCATCCTAATGAGCTCACTAGCAAGAATGTCAAGGCATCATATATGTGATCTTGGTGTCTTTAAAGTGCCCCTATAATGCTATTTTAAAGATTCCTAGCTTTGTTTTGGGATCTCCTTCAATAAGTTCACATGCATCCAAGGTAAAAAAAAAAAAAAAAATGTCCTCATATACATTGCAGCATCACAGTGTCAGATAATGTCAGAAACAGTTTGAACAAGGATTCAGTCTCTCTAAACCCCTCCTCTCCGAGAGCCTCCTTTACTCTGTTTGGTCAGATGGCCAAGTCGGTTGTGATTGATCTACTTTGCTCTGATTGGTCAGATGGCCCAGACTGTTGTGATTGGTCTACTCTGCTCTGATTGGTCAGATGGCCCAGTCTGTTGTGATTGGTCTACCACTTACAGAGTGTGTCTGAAATGAAATGACCATTACCAGATCTGAATTTCAGGTCCAGATCTTCCTCAACACTTGATATGCAGTGATACAAACAGTAACAATGACATTGGTTTTACCATATCAATTCCAGCTTGAGTCCTCACCATTTTAAAGTGAATGCAAAGTGGATACACAGAGCAGAAAACAGCATCAGTACGACCTGCAACTGATTCTAAAGATTTTATTGGTCATGTCAATCACAGTGCTGATTTCTTACTCAATGCTACAACAAATACTAACCCCTAACCCTACCTTACATCCTATCCTTAACCAAAAAAATCTGGCTGGATTTGCGCTGAACTGGTTTGGGAAAGAAAATAATGTGGCTGGTAAAGGTGGCCTCTGGTGGCATGACAGGGCTGGCAGGCAAGGTGGGAGGCTCTGGAGCAGACTTTAGGATGACCTCTGTGGCTGGGACAGGGTAGGCTGGTATGGCATCTGTGGCAGTGACAGGCCAAGCAGGGATGGCATCTGTGGCCATGACAGGACTGACAGGGAGAGTGGGCAGCTCTGAGGACTCTAGGGCCTGAGTGGACTCTGGGACATCCTCTGTGGTGATGGCAGAAGTGACAGGGAAATTGGATAGCTCTGGAGATTCCAGGACTGGAAAAGACACTGGGACAGCCTCTGAGGAGTCAGGTGAAAGCTTTTGAACAGCCTTCGTGGCTGTATCAAGACTAGCAGAGAGAGTGGCCGACTGTGAAGGCACTGGGGTGTGGAGTCTAGAGGCTCCAAGGCTTTGATACATATGAGTTAGTTAATGGCTGCTACCAGAGACTGGTAGTCACCACAAGGGTCGGAAGTCACCACAAGGGAAGGAGGAGGATCAGCAACCCTCATATGGTGCAGAAGAGGACTGACGGCTGCCACAGGGGGCTGGAGTGGGTGATCTAGTCTGTTGTGATTGGTCTACCGCTTACATTGTGTCGGAAACAAAATGGCCATTACTATATCTGAATTTCAGCTCTGGAGGCTTCCCCAGCACTTGTAGTGATAAGAACATTAACGATGGTGTTGGTTTTGCTTTTGTAGCATAGAAAACAGTGTCTTCTCAACATGTCAACAACATGTCAAAGGCCTCTTCCAGGCCTCAGCTACAAGTACAGTGTTTGACGGGTCAAGGTAGACACTGTTCATGGGCAGTCAGTGAAGACTACAGGCGGGCATTATGCAAAGAATGATTGAAATTTTCATTCTTGTTCTAGGGTGTTCTAGGCAAGAATAAGCTGCAGTGTGGGCTAGACTTTTTCTTATTTTCAAAAGTCTGGCTGCATAAGAACTAACATAGAAGCTAAAACAACATGACAGCCCCTGTAGTCTTGTGTACATTCAGACACTACTTCCATTCTCCCATGTTGATTACCACACGCAGGAGTCAGTGAGTGTTCAGTAGACCAGACTCAAAGTCACTGAAGCAGCCAGAAGCCACTTGTGGAGTGGAGTATGTAAAAGCTGTTTTCAATAGCTGCTCTCCCACTGAAGTGGGATTAGATTGCACATTGCAAGTTCCCATGGAACAAATGGAGAGTGAAGGGGTTTCTGGGTTACAGCGCTGCCTCCCACACCCCCAGAGGTCTTTAGAGAGGGAGTGGTGTGAGTTTGACTGGCTCAACCTCAGGAGAAAGCTGCATGCTCAGCATGGCTCCTCCACATGAAATGAGCGGCCCAGCACAGTGCAGCTATTCACAAACAAACCTTTTCTATTCACCTCCCCTATTTTAGTAAAACTCCAAGAAAGAGAGCAACAAAGAGTATCAATTTACACATATATGTGTAATATATATGTAAAACATATGTAATTCACTTTGATTGGATTAAACCTGTGAGAAAATCAATTGATGGGATGTGATTTGGAAAGGTACACACCTGTCTATATAAGATCTAACAACTGAATCCATACCATGAGGTCAAAAGATCTGCCTGTAGAGCAGAGACAGAATTTTGTCAAGGCACAGATCTGGGGAAGGCTACAAAAACGTTTATGCTTTGAATGTGCACAAGAGCATAATGGCCTCCATAATTGTTAATAGAAGACATCTGCATCAATAAAGACTCTTCCTAGAGCTGGCTGCCAAGCCAATTAGGGAAGAAGGATCTTGGTAAGAGAGGTGACCAAGAACCCAAACTAGATGAGCTCCAGAGATTATATGTGGAGATGGGAAAAACTTAGAGAAGGACAACCATCACTGCAATAATCCACTGATCTGGGATTTATGGCAGAGCGGCCAAATGGAAGCCTCTCCTTGGTGAAGACACATGAAGGTCACTTCACAATTTTCAAGGTAACACTTTATTTTAAGGTGACGCAGTTACACGTTACTATATGTACTTACTATAGTAATAACAGTAAATTATGCATAATTGACCCTTCGCAAAGACCCTGTTGCTTTGTCTGACAAGCCATGGTGCTGTCACGCCAACAGGTTACTTATGATAAACAATGTCCCAGCTTTCAAAATGTATTTTTTAAAGAAATTTGAACAATAAAAAACGCTTTGTGGCTCTTTAATGTGTTGTGACAGATTGCTGTAGTGCCTCAGCTCAAGCAGCTCATAAACCAATCATCTCTACCTACTAGTTAATTTATAGCATCAAATAAACATGAATGAACATAATAAGGAATGTTGTTTAAAAAGCAGAAAGCCATAAATACACACCATTTTTCAAGTTCAAGTCCACTAAGGTTAATTTTCTAACTCCTGACTGCTTTGTCGGACAAAATGGCATATTCAGCATTATGATTGGTTAGATCGCTTATCATTCAAACTCCTGGCTAAGGGTTAATTACAAGTAACTAACCCTAAATCAAACCCTAACTATTACTCTATAGTAAGTACATGTAGTTAATTACTCAGTACTTATTTGAGTAAGTACAATGTAACTACGTCATCAAAATAAAGTATAACTATTTTCAAAAAAGAAAGAAAGAAAGAAAGAAAGAAAGAAAGAAAGAAAGAAAGAAAGAAAGAAAGAAAGACTAACACTAGCACCTAAAAGACTCTCAGACTTTGAAAAACAAAATTCTCTGGTTCAGTGTTTCCCAACCCTGTTCCTGGAGGCCCCCTAACATTACACATCTTCAAACTGGTTGAATTAGAGAATGCTCAGGGTCACACATCAAAATACAGAGATAATTATAAAAACCTAATCCAACATCATAAATGACTGTTTTGGAGTGCTGTATATAGACAAAAAACAGGACACACAATTGTATTTCATTAGCATGTTGCTAAGCTGATGCAAATCTCTGATAAGCACAATTCATATTCAGTACACATAAATATTGTGTAAAATAGCCATTTAATTTTTTTTTTTTTTTTACATTTTAATTTATGTTTGTTGTCACTAAATGAATATTTATAATGAATATTATTCTTGCTTCAAATTCTTTAATTAATTTTATTTGCTGAGTTTGTCATAATCCATTAAGGGATTGCTTTCTCTCTGATATATGTGATGCTTTCCTGAAATGAGACAAAACAAGGTATCTTACACATTTTAGAAGAGTGAGCCTAATATGTAATGCCATATAATGCCCACGTTGGCAGTACAGTTGGTTTTGGATCAGTGCCATAATGTAATGAATGCTTTGGCAATGTGGGATAAAGTTCTTTGAATCTTGAATCAGAGAAAGTATTTTAGACTTCCACTCTTTCGCACCCTTACATACTCTGATCAGAATGTTCTCAGCAGAAGAGTCAAGTAAAATGATTATGATAAAACAAACACAGTCACATTGTGATACAATCATAGGATGAAAAGAATGGGATTAAGGAAGAGGTGGAGATAATGTTTGAATATATCTTATATCAGTGTAAGGTAATCGTTTTCAAAGCTATCTTTGCCTTTGAAGACTTAATTATGATCTAACTGCCAGATGAGAGATGTTTTTGTATCTGACGACTTTACCGCTTTGAATCATTATTCACACTGAGACCAAGAAAAAGTGAGTGGGAGAAGAAAAGAAAAGAAAAGAAAGATGGTATATAGAGGTTGTAGATGGAAAGAAAGTGAAGTAAATGGAAAGTATACACAACCCAGGGGGTCAACAAGTTGCCAGGGGGTCTTTGAAACAACTCTTGATTGACAACTCTAGATCAGGTGATCAGTTTCAGCATCCAATCAACAAGTGTGATTGATTCATTAAAACTTGGGTTGCGGAGCACCAGCACCCCTGAGGATCTCAAAGGAGCCCACAGGGGGCATAAGCTGAAAGACTTTTTTTTGACCAGCATCTCATTACTCTGCCTGAGGAGCGTTGGGATTTCAGTCTAAAACTCTTCTCTCCCGCAGGGCCCACACAACGGACTGTTTTCCTTTAGACCAGCAGATGAAAGCATGAGGATGAAAAGAGAACTAGTTAGTGCCAAATTATAATGTTCATCTGTGCGAATGGAACCTTGAAAGGAAGTTGAGTAAATGTTGAGAACATGTTCTGTGTTCTATTTTAAACCTACCTACAATAATTCGCTGAAAGTTACACTGAAATCCACTGAAATTTAACTGACGTTCACTTGTCTTCACTGGATGGTTCCATCCCAATGTGCATACAATCCATACTAAGCAAGCTTTGTTCCCCCATCTGCCCCCCACTAGATTTGAAATCGTGTCACGCTAAATAATATTCTGAAACAGGATGCAATGCACAGTGTGTCCCAGGGTGGCAGTGATGAAAAGAGTAATTTGTTAAACATTTTCAAACTCTGAGTAGAAGACATTATATTTCCACCATGGAATTAAAAAAATTCTGACCTTTTTTCTCACAATTTTAAGTTTATAACTCACATTACTTTTTTTAAATTGCAAGAAAAAAAGTCAGTCAAAAAAAGTCAAAAATCTCGTAATTGCAAGTTTATATATCAAAATTCTGACATTTTCACAGATTTGCGAGTTTATATCACACAATTCTGACTTTTTTCAAATTGCAAGAAAAAAAGTCAGTCAAAAAAGTAAAAAGTCTTGTAATTGCAAGTCTATATCCCACAATTCTGACATCAAATAGCAAGAAAAAAAGTCAGTCAAAAATCTCATAATTGCGAGTTTATATCTCACAATTCTAATTTCAAATTGCAAGAAAAAAAGTCAGTCAAAAAAAAGTCAAAAATCTCGTAATTGCAAGTTTATATATCACAATTATGATTTTGTTTCTTCCAATCGCAAGTTTATATCTCACCATTATATCTAAATTCCTAATTTGGAACATGAGCAAATATTGTATAAATGGATATATTGTTTGGAGAACTTAGCCACTGAAAATATAACATTTTAACTTATGTGAACAAATGACTTGAACAAAATGATTTTATTATAGTATATTATATATGTGCCAAGTTTACAGATGCAGAAAAGTGCCTAGATATTAAAAGTATGTTAGGTTATGAATGCTTAAAGGGATAGTTCACCCAAAAATAACATTTGTCATTTTAAACCCGTAAGACCTTCGTTCATCTTCAGAACACAAATTAATATATTTTTGGATGAAATCCAAGAGTTGTTTTTAAATTATCATCAATAGAAAGCAATATAAAATGTGTCAGGCAGTAAATTGTGGTAAGAATGTATAATAGTACAAATGGAGCATCTTCAGTTCTTGAGCAGTTTTCATTTCATTACAGAGTTATTACTAGCTGGTCATGGAAAACAGCCACACTGTTCAGTGAAATCAGCTGAACCACTCCTGAAACACATAGACTGACATTCAACTGCAATTTAGCTTTATTAAAACTTGTACTAGAGTGGATTAGATCTTTCTTGAGAGTAGATATAGCAGAATCCCAAATATATTTGTGATTTACCATGCAAAATTAACTGCAAGAAACTTTTTTATTGTCATGGTGCAGACAAGGGAAGAGGAGCAAAAACACAAAAACAACACAATGAAGGCAGTCCAGAAGGCAAGAGTCAACATAACAGATTCATTCATATAAAGTCAGTTTAATTCTATACTAAAAATGCATCTCTTTAACCTGGCATACACATAACACATAATCAACTTATATTTTCACATCCATTAAAGGATTGTTAGGCTGCATAAATTAGGTCAGCTGGAACCATAACACCAGATGTACTCGTTACATCAGAAGAATGGCGTCTACGCTAATATTAGTCTCTCTATTTATCCCAAGGTTTACTGTAGTCAGACGGATTCGGGCTATATCCAGATCAGATGGAGGACCTGCGCCTAGACATGACCATAACGCATCCCTGAAATGTCAGCTAGATTGTGTCAACTAGATCATCCCCTGTGAAGGCTTAATCGACACGACAGCCAGTGGCACAGATTCTCAACAAAACCATTTCCATACCGGTGTGATGAATGTGATATTCACCCAGATGGAACTGGATTCAATATTTTGACTGTTCCGATCCCAGTCTGACTTATGATCCGTAATACTGCCTGCAACATAATCATGCACTGTTCGTTGTTGGCCAGAGGTGAACTGGCCCCCCCTGACTCAGCCTGGTTTCTCACAAGGTTTTTTTTTTTTTCTCAATTTTTATCACCTGATGGAGTTTGGGTTCCTTGCCGCTGTCGCCTTTGGATTGCTTAGTTGGGGACAGTTGATATTCAACAATTGTTTTTGATCTGCCTGCATTGACACTATTGTATGTGAACTGAACTTAGCTGGACGATGACATCACTGTTTTGTTGTTACAATGGAACGAATCAATACTGAACTTACTTAAGCTGGACAATGACACCATTTTCTTCTAGAGCCATTTTCTTCTATTTTCCTGTTATCACTGTAAAGCTGCTTTGACACAATCTGCATTGTAAAAAGTGCTATATAAATAAAGGTGACTTGACAAAGACAATACATGCAGGAAAAAGTGAACAAGCTGAGGGCCTAAATACATGGCTAAATGAGGAATCAAGCCAGATAATAAATCAACCAGCATAATCAATTAACCAATGAGTAACCATAGAAACCAACTAGCAACAGGAACAGGAACTAAACACATTAAGGTAACACAGGAACCAAAGGAAAAGCAACATACGAGTCCACACATAGAACACAACTATTACAATTATGAGATGAAAAGATTCCACACAAGAAATTCAGTTTTTCTGTAGTACTAATTTACATTTTCTCCACTGACTTCAATTCCAAGGGGTCAGGTCTTGGCTGGTTATCTTTAGCAGTTAGCCTCTGATGGTAAATGCTGGTACTAACCACAACATTTCTCTGAATAGTACGGAGCCCTGGACATGACATGCAGGAAAAAAATAGTAGGCTAAATCGTGCGCATGATTTATTAATTTGTTCCCTCAATTTACTAAAACGTGCACACGATTTATTTTTCGTTCCCTCGATTTACTAAAACATGCGCACGATTTACTATTTCTTTCCGAAATATTAAAACGTGCACACGTTTTAGTAAGTTGTGCGCACAATTTAGTAAATCAAGGGAACAAATTAATAATGCATGCATTCCTGCATGTCATGTCCAGGGCTAAGTACTATTCAGAGAAATGTTGTGGTTAGTACTAGCATTTACCATCAGAGGCTAATTAGTAAATCGAGGGGAACGAAATAGTAAATCGTGTGCACAGTTTATTGTTTTTTTTTTTTTGCATGTCATGTTCGGGGCTCCATAGAAAAGTAGCTGTGTGTTCAGGTAGAATAAAATGCTTTCCAGATTTGATAGACCTCATTGATGAGTTTTTGAACAGAGGTTGTAGATTCCCCCTGGGAGAAGGTCTCTAACAAGATTCTTAATCAAGATTACAGATTGGCACCAAAAAGAAGGACAGATTTACTTCCATTCTGGCCTCCCTTCATTGTTATATGATTCATTTTAAGGTCTTATTCATTTTTAAAGCTTTAACTGGCCCCTATTTATCAGACCTGCTTATCTTGCACCACCCAGCCATTAGTTGAACCCAGGTTATGGAATAATTTACCACTGAGTATTCAATCTGTCCCTGCCCTGCATGCTTTTAAATTAACTCTTAAGTCTCATTTTTATACCCTGGCTTTTGAGTCTGACCCAGGAAAGGACTGAATTATGATTTTTTTTTATACTAGTTTATATTCTATTGTATGTCATGTATTGGCTGCTAATTTTTTTTTCTTGGTTTGGGACATACTAGCCGTATCAGAAATGGCTTTATAAAAATGTTCTCTTTATCTCTTTGCTGCAGTTCTCTTTCAAACAAACAAACAAACAAACAAACACAAAATGCATGTAAATCTGTGTTTAAGTGTGGTATATCCCCAGAAGAGTGATGGTTAGAGAGTTAGAGAGTGACTGACATGTTGATTCTCCAGCTGTCTTCAGGGGAGTCGAGAGAGCTGACTGACAGCGCTTAGCAAGAGGTGTTCTTTACATACAGAGCACACACTTGAATAATAAACAGATGTATTCAGCACACGCTCACATTCAGATACAAACATGAACACATACACACACACGTGCATGCCTGCTCTTTCTTCTTGCAGTAACATACACTCAAGCACACCTGCACAGGATTAGCTGTCCTTCACAGGGGCCTCGAGTCCTGGCCTCCTTCTAAATCTCTCTTTCTATCTTTTTCTCGTACTATAATGTTTCTGATCTCTCCCCCTCACCTCTATCCAGTGTCTTCAGTTCTGAAACAATCTCTTGGCAACCCCACTAAATGCTTACATGGATTACAGTAACAGAACCAAAAGGTAGCTAATAGGAGTAGGGAGCAAAGGAGATAAACTACTTCACAACTGGACTCTTTTCCAAAATCCAGTGAGCTGACTTATTCGTAAAGTGGTCATGAATTGCATTGTTTTATTGTTTTATAATGTTTCCTGGGGTGCACTTATAATGTTAGTATGCTTTGTACATCAAAAGTTAAAACACAAGGTTAAAAAAGACACGTTTGAATCACCGGCTTCAGTTCTGTAGGTGATAGTGTGTAAGGTGCGTAAAACTACCTTGTGACGCGATTGATCCGGGTCCGAGTCTGACCTTTGCAGAGCTTACTCTTCTCTCTTTTCCCATCACATATCACATCAGAAAGACATTTATTTTCAATAAAAATGAAGACATTTTTTTAAAAGTGGAAGTAAAGTGACTAAAAGTATTATCATTATTATAATATTATAAAAAATTAATAATCATTTTAATAAATATAACCATTTAAACTCTGTTATTATTGCATCCTGTTACATTTTTTTTTTTTTTACCCATGGGATACCATGAAAATGGATATTAGTTCAATAACAGTTTTCACTTTCACTTTATTATAACAGTGATAAGAATTTAACTTGTATTAACTTGGAAGTATGCAGACATCTTTTTGTTGGGTGCTGTTGCCACGGTGAATCATAATATATGATATCATGGCTTTTCATAGTCTTGGTGCACATGCTTAACTCAGAGTCAACCTATTCAGAGTTACTGAACTAACTCAATTAAGCTGTTCTGAAACTGAAATCTCAGAAGTTTCCATCTCAGGGTAAGTCAACTCAGAGTTCAAATTTTAACTCAGAGTTTGTTGAACCTCCTTTCTGGAATACAACCCTGGTGGGTCCACTTGGTGGCAACAATTTACAGTTGTTAGGCCATTGTTTTTGAGAACTAGCTGAAGAAGAAGAAGTGAATAAATGTAATTTTGGGAGGAGTACGGCCATCTAATCTTCCAATTAATACCAATGTATAAAACCAGCATCTTACCTCTTCCTGTTGTTAGTTCTTTCGGCATCCCTCCATCCCTTCTCCTCGTTTTTTGCACAATTTTGCCTGTTATGGGGGGCAATCGGAACTCGAGTAGGATATCCAAAACAAATACCCTATGAATATAATATAATGAATATAATATAATGATATTTCTGTTTCTTTTTTAAAAGTTGCATAAAGGTATATAATGTTTTAAATCAATGTGTAAAATAAAACATATTTCAAACTATTATTGGTGGTTTCCAAAACAAGCCCCATAACATTGGTATGCCCATTTCTAGTCAGACTCCGAAGGTACCTGCATTTGTGCAAGATTAGATAGACTATAAGAGTACAAATTGGACACAACTTAATCCTCTGCAGGTCAGGTAAAAAGGCTGGAATGCTCAACTATGCACAGGATGTTAACAGTAGGCAGAAAAAAAAGAATAAACTCCCAAGCTTTATTTTGTGATAATGGCTTTCTGACTGTAAATTATCCCTTACTTAGATGTGTCTCACTACCACAGTATCATAGAAGAAGACAGTGTTTGTTGTTGTCACTTTTAGACTGATGTCACAAGAGACGATCACCTATGTGGGCTCAAACGAAGCCTGACACTGATTGTTGCTTTTGCTGATTTGTGTAGCTGTCTGTCTCCTTCACACACACGTAAGGGTTTGAAGAGCCATTAAGGTGACGAGAGAAGACAGACACAAACAATGTAAATAATGCATGCTGATCCTAATTACTGCAAAAGAGCTGCAGATTACGACACTGCCTCTGAAGTCCCTCAGACAACTTTCACAGTGATCACTCTCCTCTAACTCACTCCATTTACCTCTTTTCTTTCTCCTCTCTAAAGCTACTCTTTCATCCATTGGAGGAATTTCACTGCAGATGTGATCAAAGCAGATGCAGGAAAGCTGATGTGAAGGTACTTCATTTCTGACAACAAAAAACAGAGTAGAAGGAGGAGCTACAGTCACTTCTCGCAGGAGAAAGAGAAACAGATGCAGGCCATCTTGTTCTCACTAAAGTTTACATCTGCGCTGCTCTATGGGCAAACGTTTTTACTGACCCTCATGTTTTTCAAACCAGTATGACAGAGCCTTGCACACATGCAGACAAATAATATATATATATATATATATATATATATATATATATATATATATATATATATATATATATATATATAAATGCCGTGACCACGAATTAAGAATATGTTCAATCTTTTTAGTAAATTGTACTAATTTGTTCCCTTGTTTTGATTTAACTACGACTTATAATATTTTGTGCCCAATTTAGTAAAACAAGGGAACAAATTATTTTATTGTGCACGCGATTTAGTAAAACGAGGAATTGAATTATAATATCGTGTGCATGATTTATGAGGGAACAAACTATTTTATCATGTGCATAGTAAAACATGCTGATATTTACTAAGTCGGGGGAAGGATATACATATTTTTTCCCTCAAGCCATGTGCGGGGTTCCGGCATGACAGTTGAAGGAGATGACAGATAGAGATATTTAGCAGAATGTTCAAGCAGTTCTTTTCAATAGATTTAAAAAGCATACAGTTAAAAGTGCAACAAAATCACCATAAAAGTATTTAACAACAGTAATCCATATGAATCGGACTCACAATCAATATATTCCAAGTCTCCAGAAGCTACAGTATAAGATCAAAAAGGTGGGATGCCAGATTTAACCTCAGATGGCACTGGTTCTTGCATTTCTTGTCTTGTTACGAAGGCGATGTGACGCATTTAAATATTTCGAATGGAACGCAATATTGAATAAGATCTATAGTGGGGGTAAGGATTTTCAAAATTTAAGTCTGTTCCTCAAACTAAGATATAATATGACTTCAAAAGAATCAACCACACAAGTTTTACTGTTTTCATTGAATGTTTTCAATATGTGTAAAATAGCAGCATGCACATTCTGCTAAACATCTTTTGTGTTACATAGAAAAAAGAAAGTAGTACAGATTTGGAACAACATTAGGGAAAGTGAATTAAATGATGACAAAATTTTCATTTTTTGTGTGCACTATCCCTTTAAATGTTGTACAACATTAGCACCACATTTGATCTAAACACCAAACAGAAAGTCTACCCCCTCCCACCGTTTACATCGGTCAATACATCTACATGACACACTGATGTTTTGTCTCTTAAAAGTAACATTTTGAAAAAAAAAAGAGAGACTTAACTCAGTCTTGAGACAGCCGTAGCTAAAATAACATCAGAGAAATTAAGAAAATACAGCAGCTCGATAGCCAAGCCCACTTTTTATGGACCCACTTTATATTAAGTGGCCTTATACTATGTACTTACATTTAAATGAATAATTTGATACAATGCACTTATTGTGTACATACATGTTTTTACATTGTACTTATATTTTAAAAACACCTGCATGTAATTACATCTGTAACTAATTTCTGTAATTACATTTATAATTACACTGTTGACCATCCCTTAACCCATACCCCTACCCTTAAACCTACCCATACCACCAAACCTGTCCCTAACCTTACCCGTATCCCACCTCAATAGCTGAAAATGTGTTTTGCAATTCAATATGAACCCAATAAGTACATTGTACTTATTTTTTTTGATGTAAGTACATAGTAGTTAAGGCCACTTAATATAAAGTGGGACCCTTTTTATACAGGTGTGAGGACACAATAAAGGCTTGTTTCAAAGTTGACTGTTCAGTGCAGTTACACTTTACTTGGGTTCATGTGTCTTTTAAACACTGGTTTGCAGGCAGTAGCTGTGTACCCGAGTCTGTAAATGACACTGCAAATGAAATAGGTTACATCCCGATTCTCATAGTTCTACTATGCATACAAAGTGTATTCTTAAAGGCACAATATGTAATTAAAGGCATAGCTTGGTGACGCCTTGATTTCGTGATTTCATGGTAGGTGTTGCCTTCACGTCTACAGCTGGTGGAAAAGAATCCGACAAGACTCGGGCAGAAATCATATCCATGGATGAGCGAATGTATTAAAGATTTATTAACATTAATGTAGTATGAAGCTGGGTGTGGCTAAAAAGCCATTGGCATGAAACAAGGTTGCTGGAGTGATTTCTAATGAGAGACAAGCGTAATCCACGGCCAGAGAGCAGTGGAGCTTTTATTATGCCGCAGATGATCATTCTTCCAGTCAAGCATATGTGGGGTAACGCAGTGCTGTTTTATCATTTTAAATGCATTTGTGTGTTGCAAGTTGTTATAATGCTACTGTGTGCGTTCGCTTGGCGGCTACTATGAGACACACTGCAGCAAGCTAGATCGATATTAGGCATGGTAAAACATGGTACTCGCTGTAAATCAGATCAAAGAGATTTAAACAATAAGACTTACTGTGTTGAGCTATATAACAATGATTCACAAGTTCGCCTGCCCATTCAGTCTGAATGGTTAATGGTAAAACAAACTTGGCTTGCTGTCCTCGAAGGAGGCTAGAACCCGAGGCTTGGCTTGAGCTTCAAGTTAAACCCCCCTATAACAGTACTGCACAGAGGGAGAATAAGAGAAATAGAGGAGGAGATGGGGAGGAGGAGGGATGCTGGAGAATTGTTGCTGGGATGACACAGTGACTGCTGCTTATATACGCTCATAATGATGATTGACAGGACTGAATGTTTAGGATCCTCCCGAACATACTTTTGGAACTACATTTAGTTTTCTTTTGATGAATGCATCCAAACAGTTGCTCACCTGTCTAATAAAACATATATATTAAACAATATATTAAAGCATCAAAATAAAATAAAATCGGAAATCGAGGGTATTGCGGGTATGATGTCATTGATAGGCGACGCATGGACATGGTCCGCTTCCTGGTAAAAAATTGCTTATTTCTCTGGATTTGAACATTCTTGGAAACATAATGTAAGTACACAAGTGAACAAAATATATAACATAGTTCCAGTGGTTTTTGGATATTTTAATCTTAAAATTGTACATATTGTGCTTTTAACTATGCAACTATAACAACAAAAAACAACGAACAATACTGAAATACATTATTACTTCAAGGGTTAGTTCACACAAAAATGAAAATAATGTCATTAATTACTCACCCTCATGTCATTCTACACCCATAAGACCTTTATTCATCTTCAGAACACAAATTAAGATGTGCTGATGGCTCAGTGAGGCCTCTATAGACAGCAATGCCATTGTAACTCTCAAGATCCATAAAGGTACTAAAAAACATATTTAAAACTTTAAAATTTCATTTGAGTTCAGTGGTTCTACCTTAATATTATAAAGTGTCAAGAATACTTATTCTGTGCCAAAAAAAACAAAATAATGACTTTTCAACAATATGGTGATGGGCCGATTTCAAAACACTACTTCGGAGTTTTACGAATCGAATCAGTGATTCGGTTCTCTTACCAAATGGCTAAACTGCTGAAATCACGTGACTTTGGGGTTCCAAATCACTGATTCGATTCATAAAGCTCCGAAGCAGTGTTTTGAAATCAGTCCATTACTATATTGTTGAAAAGTCGTTATTTTGTTTTTTTGGTGCACAAAAAGTATTCTTGTCGCTTTATAATATTAAGGTTGAACCACTGAACTCAACAGCAGGAAGGTCCCTTGGAGTCCTGGCTGAGCCAGAAGGACTATTGGTGTTTGCATGTCTCTCCCTGTGTTGGTATGGTTTCCTCTAATCATTTAAATACATAATGCACTAATAATATATACATAACTAACCAGCTAATCAAGGTCTTCAAAATTGCTAGAAACTTCCAGGCAGGATGGAGCTTAACTCTGGCCGCCCTGAAGCAGGATTGGACACACTAAATTGTCTGTCCAGGGCCTTCCGTCCAGGGTGTTTCCCTGCCTATGGCCTGAGACGGTGGGCCAACATCCCCGCAAACCTTTACATACTGTAGGACTTGTAGGGTTTGGAAAATGGATGGATAATTGAAAGGAAAATACTCCCTCTGTTGTTTGTATTGGGAACTACACTTTAATGGTTAAAATGAAATGTATCTGCCTGCACCTTTAATGTTCTGTGTGCTCGAATGATGGTTGTGTTTCATTTTCATTTTATTTTTAAATTTCTTTAAAGTGTCTTTGATGGCTTTTCCCTTGTTTTTTTCTTCTTCTGCACAACCGCTACATGAACAGACGAGTTCTTCTGACTGCAATCAAAGGAGAAAGAAGATCACAGCTCAGCGGACAGTGACAGCAGGCCAGAATAAACCCTTTATACTGCTAGAAACCAACTTCAAAGGTGTGACGCCTTCGATGTGCAGCAGTAACCGTGTGAGAGTTTGATTAAAGACGGATTATGATTTTAAACAGACTTCAAAAAGTTCTTCTTGACGAAGACATAATATCTTAAGGAGTTTCAATTCAGTGCCGCTTCAACATGAAGGAGCAACATAATCCAACTATTACGCTCTAGCGTTTCAAGACATTTCACTTTCATCATGTACAATAGTCACTTCAAAGCACCAGAGTATTAATGAATTATGGTGCATGGATATGTCCCAATGAAATTATGATAGACATATTTTCACAAACCCAGATTGTTGATTTGTTGGCAGCCCAGTAGCTCTAATGAAGGTCCTAAAGTCACTGGAGCGGAGGAGGCAGAAGATTATCAATGTCTGCAGGAGTAAGAGCCATGGAGGATGGTGTTTTCATGGTCTTTATTGTCTGGGTGTGTTTGTATGGTGACGACTCGAGTGTGTGTGTGTTTTGTGATTTTTAAAACAAATGTGTGTGTGTGTGTGTGGTTCAGGTATTCCCGTTGTAGGCACAACATTTCTCCATAAGCATGGTGAAATCCTTGTCCTTGTGGGGACATTTTTGGCCCCATGATGAAAACAGCATATAAATCAGTGTTTTTTTTTTTGTTTTTTTTTTGAAAATGTAAAAATGCATAAAGCTTTCTGTGATGAGAAGTAGTGTAGGGGGATAGAATATACAGTTTGTACAGTATAAAAAACAAACAATGTTATGAAAAGTCATAAAACATGAAAACCCAGTGTGTGTGTTAGTTATAGTTTAGGTACAAAACTGTCCCCAGAATTGAGTAAAATCTGGCAAAACCTCCCTGTCGTGATGTCTTTAAATGACGTAATCAATAAAATTTGATTTATATGCAAACATCTATGTTATTTCCTCATTTAGTAAATGTGTGTGTGTGGTCAGGGTTTATTTTGCTCTCTTTGTGTGAGACAAAATGTGCCCATAAGGACATTAAAACCAGAAATCACCTTCCAGTTGTTACCACAATGCAAATTGTATTAAAATGACTACATAATTAAACAGGACAAATGTAATTAGATCAATATAAAAATATAGAAGTCAATGAAGTCCCCATCATGATACAAAAACTAACGTACTGTGTGGATGTTTGTGTGTATCCTCAGGCTCTAGATCTCAGGCAGCCTAATGAATGAGACAAGTGCACAAAACTCGTCCACTGACCAGCTGTTGTTTCCAGAAGACTCAGTCTGTCTGTGTCTGTGTGTGTCCTGCTGTCCTCTTGAATGTCACACACACTCATACATATTTACATCAATCTAAAATGGGTTGATTAGACTGAAGCCTAATGCTGGTTCTGCACATATTGTCAGGAAAAACCCAGAGTCAAACACAGATATAAGAAATCCAAAGAGTTGTTTATTGGAAAGATGGAATTAGAGCATAATTCAAGTGAGTAAACAGCACATAAACTGTTTCTGATTGAATGCTGGTGGATAACTTGCGTTTCTTTTCGTTGTAGGTTGAGAATGGTGATGATGACGGAGGAGCTAGATGAAGCACACACCTCTATATGAACACGGTGAGTACACAGGTAATCTTAGGGTACGTTTACATGACAATGATGTACTAAAAATGAAAAGTGTTTTCTTTGTACAGATTTTCCTCCGTTAAAAAACAACAACAACAACAAAAAGTCCACATGAAAACGCAAAAAAACACCATGAAGCGCTGTCAAGAACATGCCAAACCAACAGGTGGCGATATAACCCTAACCGTAAAGACATGTTGGCCAATCAGAAGGCTGAAAAAAAGATGTTCCAATGTCACAAGGCAAAATCTGTGGTTTCACCGTCCACACGACAACACTGCAACCGGAGTTTCTGAAAATCTTCACCCTGGCAGGAGTTTTCAAAAAAATTTGGTTTCAGTGACCGGATACTGCTTTTGCGTGTGGACGAACGGCCAAACCACAAAGAAAAAGCTGCGGTTTTGAAAATGCCAGTATTCATGTGGACAGGGTCACAGATGACAACATTATCAAACTATCCCTGTTCACACAGCTCCACGAAAATGACTAAAAACGCTGTATTATACATGCCAGACAAGTAGTTGGCAATGTCACTTTGTAAAGAAAGACTATGCGCTTGCGCACATTATTTTGCAGAGCACTCGAGCCAAACGAGCATGCCTATCCACCTTATTTTTACAGTTTACTGCACTTTGATATTCTTCTTGTTATCTCCCCATAGCAGCTAATAAATCGGTCTCGTACATTCACAGAAAACACCTTACTTCCGCATTAAAAAATAAGGTGGATAGACTAAACACGTAATGACGGCATGCAATCAACGTTTTCACAGTCTACACTGAGATGTTAATGGTATCGTTTTCAAAAACGTACACTTTGAAACCTGTTTTCAAAACTTTGCATTTCAGGCCACCAAAACGCTGTTGTCATGTAAATAAACAGCCAAAACACACAAATTTTTCAGTTTTTAGTTGAAAATGGTGTCGTTTAAATGACCCCTAAATCCACATGTTTCAGACACGAAGATGAAGGAGATCATTG
Source organism: Chanodichthys erythropterus (assembly GCF_024489055.1). Classification (NCBI taxonomy): domain Eukaryota; kingdom Metazoa; phylum Chordata; class Actinopteri; order Cypriniformes; family Xenocyprididae; genus Chanodichthys; species Chanodichthys erythropterus. The sequence goes on along the minus strand of NC_090223.1, from coordinate 55,000,488 downwards.
GAGAAATGAAGCAGACACAGGAGAATCAACGCAGGAGATAAACAGGGCTTATGAGCTGAAACACTAAGGTAAGTAGAGCAGGTAAGGAGTCAGTTTGAGGCCAGAAAACAAGTGATGAACATGTGAGACTGAGCGCAATGTGGGTGTGATGGCGGTGAGAATATTTGTCGCTTTTATATTATATATTATTTTATATTCTTGTCGATATTAATATTGAACCACTGTACTCACATGAACTTAGATGTGTTTTTAGTATGGATCTTAAGAGAGGAAATGCCATTGCTCCCGAGAGGACCGCCGCCTTACTGAGTCATCGGATTTCAACTAAAATATCTTAATTTGTGTTCCGAAGATTAACAAAGGTCTTACGGGTGTGGAACGGCATGGGGATAAGTAGTAAATGACAGAATTTTCATTTTCGGGTGAACTAACCCTTTAAGCCTCGGTTATACTTTCTGTGTGCGCGAGGGTCCACTAGGGTCCTTTGCGGACATCCATGTGCCTCCCATTTTTTGTGACTGCGTGGACAAGTACAAGGCTACAAAAGCACCAAATGAGCATGCACTGGAAAAACAATGTGGACGTCGAATTTGAAGAGAGGTTGTGTGAAGAAGTTTGACGCTAGCCGCACCTCTACAATCCATCATTAAAACAATTTAAAGACAGCCAGATGTGCAATAATTCGTGGAAGGGAAATTGCCCAGAGTTTGGGCAAAGAAGAAAGTGTGTGCGCATATGTGGAACTGTACACGCCAATCTACTGCGCATGTGTGGAACACGTCCACCAAACGGACTCCAGCATACACTTTCAGTATAAATACAAGTAGTTTGCTTCCATGCTGTCCACAGCTGTCTGTGTGTCCAAACCGGAGTATAACCAAGGCTTTATGGAAGCTTATTTGTACTGAATGTACTCTTGTAGTGCACTTTAAATTTTAAAAATATATTTTAAATATATTTTAATATATTAGATTTAAATAAGAAACTGTATATTATTAATATATTAATGAAATAAAAGACCACTAAAGAGTACACTTTTATTACCATGTTTCTTAACACACGTAAGAACATTCTTAAAAAGTGTATACTTTGTAATAATGTCAAATGAAAAGTACATTATAAATTATTATGTTTTAATAATATGTTTAAAGAACATTTTACTATCTTTAAAGAAGTACACTTATTTTGTACAATTATATGTCTTGACTAACATACTAAAGAACATGTATAGTACTTGATTATAATTTTAACTGCAGTGTTATTCAATATATATTTAATAAATATATGACATACAAGTTTCAATAGAAATTACATTAAAATTTTACTTTGCCATACCCTTAGTCAGTATATTCCACTGTACACTTTATGCATATTTCAAAGAAAATATTAGTAATTATGAAACTATGTATAAATAATGTGCGTAACAAACTCATATGTTTGAATTAATGCATTTAATTTAACTTTAATTTAGAATGAATCTATGATACATTTTAATTTATTTGCAAATAACATGCAATTAAGGCCAGGTTTACTAAACAGGGCAAATTAGCGTGAAAGCACAATAACAAAAAAGAGCTGATGGGAGTGGAAAGTTCTGTGCATGATCTACTGACGATGCGCAAATTAAAGAACACAAACGCAGTCAGATCATTTCCATAATGACCAACGCAATCTACCAAGAACAGCACAAATTAGCATCTATATACTGTTAAAGGTATATTATTTCCGTAATAAGTACTCTTTTTAAAACTATTCTTTCAAAAGGGACCACATGTACTGGTCCAGGACCACAGACCCTGAAACAGAGACATGTCACTGAGGAGGACTAACGGCTCCACAGACTCAGAGGTGCCAGTCCAAGCTGAAACATCCAACCTGACACAATAGGTCTGATCCAATCCATAGTGAGGTGCCTCAATGTCTACTGCCCTCTAAGGCAGCATCCTAACTCATCAGTAAATTCCTAGAACACCCTAGTAACCAAACAGAATGTCATATTAAACATTTTTGTTCTGTATACAAGCAATCTTGTGAAAAACAAATGTCTCAAAGCCACAGCATGCTCAGTGTAACAGCAGCGAATGGCCTCATCTTTATAGTTAACAAAACTATGTCAGACATCCAGTGTAAACAAAATATTTTGTAACAGGCCGTTTAGCATCTATATGAGCTTCTCTGATCTCACAGTGTACAATAATTTCCACGCTCAGAGTGAGTGCCAGAGAAAACAGCAGAGAACAATCCAAAAGCCCCCTGATTGCTCTGTCTAATAATGTGTTCGGAAAATTATCTTGGCTCTTTTCCATGAGCACTGCTCCTCAAGAATTGAATATAAGTCATGTGCTGTATATGGTGCATGCGGAGACATGCCATAATCCCGGAATAAGTTGTGTGAATATTGATCTTTTGACTTTGCGCAAAGTGTGGAAAAGTTCAATAGAGATGGAAATGAAGCAAGACGCTGGAGTTTGGAAAAAATAAAGCTTTTTATCCAGCTGTGTTAAATTGGATGTGAATATAAAAGACTTAGAAGGCCCAGACAGAGAAAAAAAGAGAAGGAAAAACACAACAAAAACAAATTAACATCTAAAATACGCCGGTTCCTTTCAACAGATCTCTTCAAATCTCCATCGGGCTTTTAATGGGGGGGCGAGTTCAAAGCACCACTGTTCTCCCGCTGCTCGCGAGAAAAACACAAGCGCAACACTTCCGCCTCTCTGTTCTTGCTCTTCATATCTCCTCTTCTCTCTCTGCTGCAGTCGATAAAGTCTGGTTGCTCTGAGATGGAAGCGAGGGTGCTGAAGATGGCATCTTACTGCGCTGTGTCTGTGAAACACTTCCCAGTAGAGAAAGTAAAAGCAGGCAGAAAGCCCTAGCTGAAGACGCCAGCATTGCCCTGCAGTAATCTCCCAGCATCAAAGAGAGAGAGAGAGAAATGACAGGGAAAAACAGAGAGAGTGCAACCTTTTTTCCATGGTGGCACTTCCTCAAATTTTAAATGTTTAACTCCAGCTATCTGCTCATTAAAAGGTCTTCAAAGCTTTACACTGATGCAAAGGCATGCATTTGAATTTGTAAGAGCATTTAGCGGCTACTGTTCAGCGCTATCTCTCAGAAGTATTTATAAAATAGTTCTCTTCCCTTGGAACAGATTCTCTTCAGCAGAAATGATCCCGTTACATGAGGCTAGGCTGGAGATATATGATGCTCAGGTTTATTTTTATTTATTTATTTTATTTATTTTTTGGCTGACAATGTAATAAAAGACCATTTAGAAAAAAAGAATAAAGTTAACAAAGAGTAAACAGCTTTGTGTCATGGGTTACTGTTTGCGACAAATGCCAAAATGCCAAATTACTAAAAGGCATTCATGTCCAACAATTTTTCAAAAATGTTCCCAATTTTTGCAGCTATCTTTCACTTTAGTTTCATTAACTCATTTTCACTTTGAATTAGGGATGCAAAGGGGCAAAAGTTTCAATAAATCCTGGAAAGTTTTCAGAAATTTACTGGAAAATTCTACCCCTTTGCATCCCTCATTTGAATGCTGTTAAACAGTCAATACAGGTGAAATGTTTGAGAGAACATCACAGAAGTTCACTTCACAAATTGATGTTGTTTTCCTAAAATGGTTTAGTTTAAAGTCACCATTATGGTGATTAATGTTCCATTTGGTTGGGCACTTGGAGTTACAAGTGACAGTTAACTCTTGCTGTATGTTCACACCGCCGCCGGTGAGACTGTCAAAATTTGCCCTGGCTGCCCTGCCAACAACGCTGTACTGTGCCATGTTTATTTCTTTTGTCTCTTTATTCTACTGTATTTATTTCTGCTATTGTTTGCAATTTGTTTATTTGTTCTTATTTTATTACTGACAATTTACTTGTCTTTTTTTTTTTTTTTTTGTAAATTTTTTTCAGTTTCAAATAAAGCCTCCCTGTGCTGTGTGAAAGCTATTGCAGTTAAATTACTCAAATTATCAAAAACTTTTTGATAATAATAAAAATATTTATATGGCAGTATATATGGCAGTTTTCCCCATGGTATTGAAAATGGCATCAAATATCGAAATTTTTCAAGGTATCCTATCAAAGTTAGAAATTCCAGTACCGTGACAACTCTAAACAGTAGGTAAAAACTATAGAACAATGAATAAAGTGAATAAAGTCTGAATGAAAAAGAAAGCTGCCAAGATAAGAATAATACCTTGTTTTTGCTCTCTCTCTCTCTCGTATTTACCAGCTCATCTTGAGGAGGTCAATTTCACTGTTGTGCTCACAGCATGTACCTGCATTCCTGGCATAGCTGCATCTAATGTACTGTGAGTCTTCTGTCTCAACAGTTCATAGAGCAGAAGATCCAGAGGAAAGTGTTGGCATTATTAGCAATTGCCTAAAAAGGCATTAGGTGGATGTATTGCATGAGGTGCATTCACATCATATACTTCTCGTGAATATTTTTTTGTTATTTCCCATGCCAAAAAATAGTTCGAACAAGCCTGAAAAGTTTGAGACATCATTCAGTGGGCTGGAATCCTCAGTGAAGTTTGTTCAAATCACAACCTTAATTATGCGTAATATATCACAAAAATCATATTCTGCCTTAAACACTTTTTTTTGCACAAAACTTTTGTCACCAACATGGGAAATGGTTCCCACCATTTTGGAAACATGGCCATATGGAGCCAATCATGGCTGACGTCACTATCATGTGACAGTATCTTTGGGTGGCTGCTGGGACTCGTGAGGTTTATTTGAAGCTCTGGCTGCTCTGAAGATGCATCTGTGCATTTTTCCCCTCTCTTTCATTCCGTCGCTTTTATCCCACTGCGAGCGGAGACATCAAGGGAGATTCCATGCAAACATGTTATTTGGCAATGATGTCATACCCATGGGGAGTTCTGTTTTGTCTGACGGCCGGCGCCGCCGGAAGGGGGAACGGCTCAGCCTCATTTTAGCAAGCTCCAATATAATCATGAAATGCCATAATCCAGCGGTCAGGCTGCCTAAAAACACTGGCAGCCTACATTTTCCAGTTTATGCTCAGCAGTCTCCACATCATGCTGTTGTGAAAATGGAGGACTCTCTTCAGCCATGTCTTTACACCGCAAGCGAGCGATGCGACACAACAAACTGAAACGGTCCCATTATAATAAACAAATATGTCTACACTGCAAACACACAAACTGTATTCATGTATTTGAAGGAGCCTTCAGCACAACAGCAAGAACTGTGGAAAACAGAATTTGTTTACTATAGATTGACTCACATCAATATAAAAAATAGTTTGGGATCAAAAATCGAATCTTTTCAAACAGCAGTTAACCAAATAATTTGGAATGAATTAATTCTTGGGATGGATGTAAAGGAGAATAGTTGTGTATTTATAAGTGAAATCAGAGTATAGCACAAACTTTCATAAAGAAATTCCTAGCAAAGAAACGTCATGGAAGCGTCAAGGTAGATTTTACCCTGGTTACAAATAAATTTTCTGAGATGGATGAAGGAGAGAGAGATCAAATCTCTAAAGTCTAAATTTAATAATAATAAACAGAGATTTGTAATGCTATTCAATACACTGAAAAGGAAAAAAGATGCTTTGGACCAATTAAAAAAAAAATACTCTAGTATGGTACAGCTACAATTTACAAAATTAAAATTTACATTAATTGAAAGCAAAGAAATCAAATTTAGAAAAGAAACCCAGTTTTGTTGTGTAGATGAAAAAATAACATGACTGAACAATCTGTTTTCTCATTTCTTCTAACAAGCCAAAATGTTACAATAGGTCAATAAAAAAAAAATATCGGCTTTATACCATAAACAAAATCTAAATTACTTTTGCTAGTCAATGTTTAATTAGTTAATAGTTTTATTAAAATAAAGACTTGTCACACTTAAAATCCTTCACATTCAATTTAATTTAATTTAATTTAATTTCCTACCATTTCGGATAGAAAGAATCACAATCTTTTTTATGTGGAGAATTCTCCTCATGTGTTTGCATAAAGATGTACTTAAAAGTTAATGTCCAAAAGTATCTTTATAAAAGCTCACAATTCTGTTGCAGATAAAATATAATGTGGATAACAATGAATAAATATCTTTTCGTCAGGTTAGATACTGATTATTAATCAGTCTCAAACCCTTTTATCTTAACCGTCAGTCTCACACATCCACCATGTTTGTAGTTTTTAAACACTTTTTATTTGTGTTTGTAGTTCTAATCAAATCCTCATCCAACACGCAATGGGTTGTGGGCAATATTAACTGTAAGAGTGTGCACGGATCTACACTTCGGATTCTGACCAGAAAAAGCAGACCATCCGGGTACCTTTGGTACTCATTTCAACATACTACTATTCGAGATGCACTAATTCTATTTTGAATACCATTTAGGATGGATAGTATGCAAATTGGGACACAGTACAGGTCTATCAGTCATTGGCCTACCTGGTCGTCTAGACCAGATTGGTCCAAATAATGACAATAACTATATTTGAACTACTAGACACCATATAAATCATCTTTTCCAGCAGGGATATTAGTGCACGAAGTTACTACAAGCCATTACGTTATATTAAGTAAGTTAGTAGTAAGTTTTTATTTTGATGCATTTGATTGATATACCCTTCTGCTCTCAGGAACAGAGACAATCCCTAAAACAACACTGCATTTTAATTCCTATTTTGTCTTAACTTTCCTTTTTTTTGCTCTTCACCTTTGAGCACTGTGGATCTTTCTCCGTAAATAGCAGAAGTATGAGTTATCCAAGCAGTAGCTGCATCCTTTAGGAGAATAAGGGCTGCATTGTTGGCCGCAGGTGTGTGCATGTGCCAGTTGCCCTCAGTACAGGATAAGAGAACAATGCATTGTGCAAGCGGACACCCTGAGTCAGCGTACAGAGGTGAGAGAGGCAGATGGGCTGAGATTTCACTGCTTAAGACGCCTGACAGAGAGACGAGTAAAAAAAAACAGAATCATGTGATGGACATGAGTAGGCTTCCATGTGATGTATGGGCAATGACAAAGAATAATTCCTGCACTTAAACACAATATACAGATTTGATCTTTATTATTTTATGCTTGCTGAAACTAAACAACTCTCTGCATGGTACTGAAATTTTATTGATCATCAGAATCAATAAAATGTCTATTAATGCTATATAGAGGACTTGAAAGCTCTGTTTCAAACCCTAGTGCCTACTGCCTAAGGCATCATAGTTTCATTCAAGCTCCATGAAAAGAATCCATCTATCTGGAGGACAAATCGTGAGAAATATTTCATTCAGTACTGAGAAGTATTGATAATATAATTAAAAACTGAATATTTTACCCGGTAGTTATATGTGCAGTGTTCTACTTGAGTTTATGCGAGTATAGCGTTGTTATATTAGCAACATGCTAACATCAAACTACTGGAATCATTTGTGAGTCAAGTCTCTTGTGTGCTTTGAGTGAAGAGTGCTATTTTTGTGTTGTGCGGGTTGCTGCCTAGAAAGAGCATTTTAGATCAATCACTTATGTTGCTGTAGACAGCAGACAGCAAAGAGCTCACTAGATTTTTCCAGAACAGAACTTAAATCTGGGCTTAAAGTCACTGTGAAATCAAAATTGACAATTCTTATTTTGTTTTATGTTGCAGTGTTTATTATAAATGATTTCTCCATATTATGTTTTTTAAAAATTATGTGCCCTCATAAAGTCCCTTTCAGACAAGTCATTTCACTCGGTGGCCATCTTTGAATCCCCCCTCGAGCAGCTGTTTCAGTCATGTAAGTGCAGCTCCTGTCACTTTAAGTGGGGAAACATCAAATTCTCCAAAGCTGTTAACCAAACTTATGATTACATTTCATATTTGAAATCATCAATGAAATCTGACAAAAACTCATTTGAAAGCTGAGACTTTGTTTCATACCAAAGTATGCTCTTGATGTATTTTTCACTTGCGTGAGAACATGATGTGTGGCGTGAGAGTGGCATGACTTGTCGGAGAGCAACAGTAACTAAGAGGGGCAGGTCTTTGCGAAGGGTCAATTGGCGATTGGCTCTTTATTTAGAAGGCAAGACTTATTCCACCATATTGTGTGTTGCATTTTCTCCAATTCATAGTAATATGAGTGCACCGTCTTTGTATATCTAAAGTCTTTGTCTTTAATCAAAAATATTAAAGGGATAGTTCACCCAAAAATGAAAATTTGATGTTTATCTGCTTACCCCCAGGGCATCCAAGATGTAGGTGACTTTGATTCTTCAGTAGAACACAAATTATTTTTAACTCCAACCATTGCAGTCTGTCAGTCGTATAATGCATGGCAATGGTAACAAAATCTATGAGAGTAAAAAAAAACATGCACAGACAAATCCAAATTAAACCCTGCAGTTCGTGATGTCCTAAGACACAAAACGATCGGTTTGTGTGAGAAACCGAACAGTATTTATATCATTTTTTACCTCTAATACACCACTATATCCAACGCACGGCATCCGGTGCGTGAGGTGTGTACAAATTTTCATTTTTGGGTGAACTATCCCTTTAATGTCCCCTTTCCCTCACAATGACATCTCTTCCTTGATCATGTGCTACCACAGAGGTCTGGGCAGATAAGTTTCAACACCTCCTCCTCTTCAGTACCTTTAGCAAACACTTCATTTTGTCCTACATTTTTTCACATGGATATACATCACAATAAGGAAGAAAAGTATGCAATTTCCATTTCATGCTGACTTGAAATATTAGATGCAGACTTACGATTTTACATTGGCCCCTTTTCTGTTTAGTTTGAGTTCTCAGATACTCTTCACTGAAGTATCAACTTTGTTTCAGAGGTTTCTCTTTGGTATATTGGAAAATCTGAGCACGGTTTATTGAGAACTGTAGAAATGACACGTGAGATTACTGGGGTCTTTTGTTCAGGAGAAAATCTTCAATCAAAGAATTTTTTTCACTAACCATTTCAACTTTTTAGAGGGACATGTGACATTCAGCCATGTAAAATGGAGAAACAACAGGTCTGTGATGCTCTTAGATGTCCAGCTGCATGTGTTATACATTGTGTCTATCCTGGTGAGAGGCATGGACAGCCCACTGAACTCCACTACCTATCTGGACTGGGCATTACTACTAATACTGCTATTTCCTATTTATATTGAATTTGGTCTTTTAGTATAACTGTCTTACTTTAATAGTATTTTGTACAAACCTGGTAAAAATCACTGGCAGGCAATGGAGGAAAACCTTGCTCTGCCCTCCAGGTGGGCGTTATGAATCAATATTTTCAAACAATGTAAGTTTACGGGACAGTATGTAAAACTATGTGAAAAAGTAGTAATAGGCTACTAAATCAAAAGAGTAAACACAACTACAAACTAAGTATACTTAGAATAGTCAAGTATACTTGTGTAATTTTAAGTATATTTCTGAGAAGTACATAAAAAGTAGACTTAACGTTTACTTATTTTAAAAAAAGGCATACTAATAGCACACCTGAATAACCTTCTTTTTCTAAGGGTTAGAGGTGTGCTTGGATTGGCAGAAAGCTGTGTAGATGTTAAAGGTGCCCAAGAATGCTTTTTCACAAGATGTAATATAAGTCTAAGGTGTCTTCTGAATGTGTCTGTAAAGTTTCAGCTCAAAATACCTCATAGATTTTTTTTTTAATTAATTTTTTTAACTGCCTATTTTGGGGCATCATTAACTATACACTGATTTTGGCAGCGCCGCCCCTTTAAGTGGCGTGCTCCCTGCCACACGAGCTCTCGACTATATTACAGTGCATTTACAAAGTTCACACAGCTAATATAACCCTCAAATGGATCTTTACAAGATGTTCGTCATGCATGATGCATGCATGCTTTGGATTATGTGAGTACAGTATTTATTTTGATGCTTACGTTTGATTCTGTATGAGTTTGAGTCTGTGCTCTGTGGCTGACGGTTAATTCTACACTGTGGGAGAGATTTATAAAGAATGAAGTTGTGTTTATGCATTATACAGACTGCACATTTAAAAATGAAAATAGTGACGGCTCTCTTGTCTCCGTGAATACAGTAAGAAACGATGGTAACTTTAACCATATTTAACAGTACATTATCAACATGCTAATGAAACATTTAGAAAGACAATTTACAAATATCACTAAAAATATCATGCTATCATGGATCATGTCAGTTATTATTGCTCCATCTGCCATTTTTCGCTGTTGTTCTTGCTGGCTTACCTTGTCTGTGCACAGATCCAGACGTGAATACTGCCTTTCCTTGTCTTATGCTTGAACATGGGCTGGCATATATGCAAATATTGGGGTCATACATATTAATGATCCCGACTGTTACGTAACAGTCGGTGTTATGTTGATATCCGTGTGTTTTCCGGAAGTCTTTTAAACAAATGAGATTTATATAAGAAGGAGAAAGCAATGGGGTTTGAAACTCAATGTATGTCTTTTCCATGTACTGAACTCTTGTTATTTAACTATGCCAATATAAATTCAATTTTTGATTCTAGGGCACCTTTAAAACTTGACTGGAAGAAGGAAAATTCATAACAAAAGATCCTTGAGCACACCTGTTTATTTGTAATATCTTATTACAAATGTATCCAATCCTAAACATTGTGCCAGAAAAAAAAAAGACCTAACCTGCTGCTAGCACATGAGTAAAATGACCTGCCATATCAAAGAAGGGAGTGGGAGTGGGAATCAAGTCAAGTCAAGACACCTTTGTTTATATAGCGCTTTATACAATACAAAAGACAACTGCCACCAGTGAGAGAGTGATATTGTCTAATTAGGGATGTGCCAGGTTCACTGCACAGGAAAACTGTCAGAAGATCATGTTACAAACACAAGGAAGCTGGTTTCATGATGAATTTAAACACACCCAGCTAGTCTCCCTGTTTGTTTACCTGTGACTCACAGCCCTGCCTTTGTTTAGAGGAATTTAATTTTTTTTGTCCAAAGGAAAGAGAGTGATGAATTGTTGCAGCCAGTCAATCCTCCGGCAGCAGTCTGTCATCAGTGTGTGTGTGTTGTGAAATCTGCCTCAGAGATGTGTGTTTTGAGTTGTGACAGCACTACACTGCTTCCTGAACACACAGCGGTGAGTTATTCTGAGCCGAGTGGACGAGTCATTATTCCAACAGCAGTGATGAAGAGATATTTTTTACAGAATTCTCTCAATATGTTCTACTTAATCTTGGTTCCATCAAAAAGGGAACTTTAAAATGCTCTAACGCAAAACTTAATAAACATAGACTGTTTATTTATATATTATATAGACTTATGGAGATGCTTATGCTTACAGGCCAAGCATTCTCTGCCAACATTACATTTTTATCAGTTCATGCTCTCCCTGGGAATCAAACCCATGACCTTGCTTGGAGTTGACCCATGACTTCTACCTTGACCTTAGTGCTATGCTCTACAGTTAAAACACAATTAAAACATTTTCCCCTGGTTTCCCAGACAAGGCTTGAGCTAGTCCCAGATTAAAATTCGAGTTTGAGCTGTTTTAACTCAAAGCAACTTGCACTGACATATCTAAAAATATGTCAGTAACATTTTGTTTTGTCTCAAGATGCACATCAGTAATGTTTTTTTCTAGTGTACATTTATAGAAGCTACTTAAATATCCTAAATGAACTAAGGCCAAATCCTGGCTTAATCTAAGCCCTGTCTGTGAAACCAGGCCATTAGCAATTTGTTTTACTATTTTTTCCTGAGTTTTGGGTTTTGTAAATATTTTTTAGTTCATCATTATTAGTCCTCTTCTGTCTCAAGTAACACCAGCCAGGAAACTGAAGGATTTAAAATTGTTGAAAACTTCTTTCAGCAGACTCAGCTTCAGAATGTCATTTTACCTACCAAAGCATCAAAGCAAGCAAAATTTTAAAGAAAGCACAGTAATACTTTTCAAGCAAAACATTTCACACACACACATTGAATTTTATATACAGTACATTTTTTAAATTGTGGTCTTTTAAAAAGGCATCTGAAATAATAAACTAAATGCAATGTAGTGTTGCCAAAAATCTCTCCAACAGTGAGTTGACACGCAAACCTGCCTCCCCTCACTCATTCGTTTAATTTGCTCTGAATGAATAATGTTGGTGTTACAGGGATTGAATTTCGGTGTGGGATTGTGTGTATTGTGTATAATTTTACTCATTCCTGCAGATTTTTTGCTCACACCCAAAGTGTGCACACATAAAGCCACCTCTCAGTACAAAATTGAGTCCTTTATTGCTGCTTATTGTGCTTAAACAGTCAAATACAGACAAAATAATGTTAAAATACCTGTTCTGGTGAGTATTCACATAAACACAGTTAATAATGTTTTAAGTGAATGTAAACAGTTGAGAAAGAAAATGCACATGTAACAGAATAATTGATCGGCACGTCAGGCCTGAAAGTGACAGCAGCCTAATATACCTGCTGCCAAATTATGAGATAATATAAAAAATATCTATATGGCAGTTTTTCCCCATGATAACTATGCCAAAATGTGGCCAGTGACTTTGGGAAACTACTGAGAAAAAAAGTTCATGTCAAGCCCTGATTATATATGTAGTTGTTTTATGTAATGACATTTGACAATGACATTTTTAAATGTTGCTTAAGTTTCCAAATACTTTTTTGTTACTAGTGATGGTGTTCATATATGAAGTGATGGTCCTGTCAGCCTATGGTGCATAAGGCTGATGGTTTGGATGGCGGCTAATTAAAGTGTGTGGGCCCAGCGGGGAATCCACAGACACCGGAGCACGGCTGGGCCATGATTGATTTTGACTGTCACGACACTCAGCTGGGCATCACCGTGCCCTCCCGAATAAAGGATTACAACGTCTAGCCATAACTTTCCACAGCATTGTTTGCCCTGACATCAAAGCACAACGGGGCACATTAGCATTTTTAATCAGTTGCAGGGCTCCAAGCTGGCACAGGACGCCAGATCGCTTTCATCAGTGCGGCCTGTCACCCCCCCCACCCCACCATTACTCTCTCGCTTGCAGGAAAGCCAAACAAAACGACTCCATTTGAGTGAGCAAAGTGACCCGTCGCAGGAAATTAGCGGGACCCTTCCATGCGCATCATGTGTTTCGCTGAGTTCAGCCACTGTTCATCCTGCAATGGCAGATGGGAACTAAGACAATGTCGGCTTGCTCTAATGTAAACCTAAACTTTGTCTAAGATTTTCCTCCTAAAATTTTTTAAGAAAAAGAAAAATAGACCCAAATGAGAGGTGGAGATCACAACTCAGATTATCTGAATGTTTGAGTTCATACTGAGATTTTAAGACTTTGTCGGATACAATGTTGAGACCTCTTCTGAAATTCTACAGGGTACAGAGATTACTGTACTTACTGATTACTGTAGAGAGTACTTCAGCAAAACACTACATTTGCTCTAAATTTAATATCATTGATGCCACCGAGAAGAAACAACAGAGATTTTAAAGAGATCATTTTCAGCCTACAGAATTCCACCCAAAATGTATTTATAAGAAGCAAATTTAACAAAATTGCTGTCAAGAAGAAGCAATTGATGCATTCAAGAAAAAAAAAGAGATACAAAAATATTTTTTTTCCTATGAGCTGTTCTGGTAATTGTAATTATTTTAATGGTTTGTGCCTTCTGTGAAAATTATGTGAATTACATAAATCTTGCATGATATTTACAATAAAATTAGTTATTTTTTATTATGAAACAGGATAATAATGTAAAAAAAAAATTACTTAAAGGGATAATTCACCCAAAAATGAAAATCATGCCATGATTAACTCAAAAAATATCCTGGCTCTTCCAAGTTTTATAATGGCAGTGAATGGGGTTCGAGATTTTGAAGCCTCAAAAAGCACATCCATCCATAAAATAAAAATAATCCATTGCTCCAGGGGGGTTAATAAAGGCCTTCTAAAGTGAAGCAATGGGTTTTTGTAAGAAAAATATCCATATTTATAAACTATAATAACTAGCTTCCGGCAGACGACCGTATGCATGCTGTGCAAGTCAACTTGCGTCAAACGAGTAACCTGTGACATGATGTATGACACAGGATGTAGGAGTATCGTAAGCTTAGCCACCTCTTGCGGTTTAAACTAATTAGGCTGGGCAACAAACTCAGTCTCCTCTTCTCTTCTATTGAAATCCTCCAACATTTCTCTCTAAAAATTCTCCTTTTAGACTTTTAATTCCTGACAGATGGTTTATTTTGCTCTATCCTCTGCGCTTCCTTGTTCGTCAATATGTCATGCATGGGGTCCGAGTTTACTCTTCTGCTGGAACTAGACTTGCATACAGCCGTTACCAGAAGCCAGTGATTATAGGTTATAAAGTTATTAATATGAATATTTTTCTTACAAAAACACATCGCTTTGCTTCAGAAGGCCTTTATTAACCCCCTGGAGCCATATGGATTACTTCTATAATGGATAGATACACTTTTTTGGGCTTCAAAATCTTAAGCCCCATTCACTACCATTATAAAGCTTGGAAGAGCCAGGATATTATTTAATATATCTCCGATTCTGTTTGTCTGAAAGAAGATAGTCATATACACCTAGGATGGCTTGAGGATGAGTAAATCATGGGATCATTTTCATTTTTGGGTGAACTATCCCTTTAAGTAACCTTGCATATTGTTATCAATGTCCCCATAATGTCCAAACTGGTATTTGCTTACTTGTCCAAGTTGTTAGTTTCTAGTGATGTATAGTTTTCTACAAAAATAATGTACCGTTTGATTGGATATGTATTTTACACTGGGTCAACAGGAAGTGTTTTCTCCTTTTATTATGCTCACTACACACGATTATGCATGGTGTTAGTTGCATTTATTATTTATTGTTTTATCATCAAAACAGACTTGTGCCCAATGTTTGGTTTGCAAATCACCAGTAAAAAACACTAATGAACCAGAAAGTATAAAAGCTGAAAAAAAAAAAAGAAAAAGATGTTTGTAGTTTGCACTTTGATAATATCACTTAGTATTTTATAACAATAACATTTATTTCAGCATGTGTATGCACTGGCATCTTAATAAAATTATTATAGAATTTAAAAAAAAGACAAGATAATGACCAATAAACATATGAAAGTTCCCCCATATGTACTGTCAGTTATTGCAGTATGTCGGGCAAACCAGCAGCATAAAGGTATTTGTGTATTTGCATTGTTGGTATGGACAGGGCAAGTTTTTCTGTAAAACTACACTGAAGGTAAATATAGGTCAGATACCCTTCCCACAACAAACATTTGTGAGTCAAGGGGGGAACATGCTTTGGAAAACACATACCATCTGCTAAACAACGCGTGTCACAGGCCTATTAAAACTTCATCACAAGGAAGCTGCCTTTAAAGACAGCTGTACATTAACCTCAAATGAGCCTCCAAGCTCCAAACAATGCCAGCAGAAATAGACGAGAATGTCATGATTAAGACAAGTCCAGTTTGTCATTTTGTTTGGTTGTGTTGTTGAACGTGTCATTTCCACTCATAGAGGGCTGTCAGCGCCATAACTTTTGGCAAAGACATGAAAGCAGAGGATTAGATGGCCTTTGAAAAGCAAATGCTAATTTATATGTAAGTGTGACACTAGCGTCAAACTGAATAGCCAGTAAGACTTCAGAGGCGTTATTATCCCAGCGAGGTGTCTTATCTCTCATACACCGACCGGCATCTTCTGCTAAACTGGCAAATGCTTGGAACAGAGGCAGCTTTCATTCAGCAGCGGTCCAGGGCACCCTATCAGATTTACAGAAGTCTATCAGCCACCAGTAAAAACACACAACACTGTCTACATGCTGTTTCTTTGTATCACATTTTTTCCCATCTCATTATTGTTTAGCTGGAAATATGGAGCCTTTGAAGTGTGTCTTCAAAGAAGGTAGAGCTGTACACTCATTTTTGCATAGCTCCTGTTTTTAGTAAATCTTGACTGTGGTTATACCTTGTTATTCTATGGAAGTTATGATCATAATGATGAAAAAAGTCTTTACTTTGCATATATAATGTTTAACAAGCTAAAGCCTTGAGTCGTACTTAAAGGATTATTCTGGGTTAAATACTTAAATGTTGTCATTTATACCACAGTCAAAAATCTGACTTGTTCCTCAATTTTATATATACAAAAATTGCTTGCTTGCAGCAACTGTCATGGTGGTCAATCAAATCCCCCATGTTTTTTTTACAAATACTAAGTTGTTGTGTTACGAAATGTAGTTTAAAGGGTTAGTTCACCCAAAAATGAAAATTCTGTCATTAATTACTCACCCTCATGTCGTTCCACACCCTTAAGACCTTCATTCATCTTCGGAACACAAATTAAGATATTTGTGATGAAATCTGAGAGGTATATGACTCTACAGCAATATTGCTGAGCAATATTGATTATATTGCTGTATATGACAGCAATATAATCACCACTTTCAAGGTCCAGAAAGGTACTAAAGACATTGTTAAAACAGTCAACGTGACTGCAGTGGTTCAACCTTAATTTTATGAAGTGACGAGAATACATTTTGTGTAAATTTTTCGCAAAAACAAAACAAAAATAACGACTTTATTCAACAATATCTTCTCTTCTGTGTCATTCTGCTACGCTCTTCACGTCCAGCGCTTCCAGGTTCTACGTCAGAACGGCAACTCATTATTGGTCGGCGCCTGCGTCAGCATCACACGCATTCGTTGCACTGCTCACATGAATGCTCAATACTGAGTTGGCATTCCGACACGGAAGTCTTCACTGTGCTTACTGCGTCAACTGCGTAAGGGTAATGACAGGGAAGAGAAGAAATTGTTGCATAAAGTCATTATTTTTGTTTTGTTTTTTACCACACAAAAAGTATTTTTTGTCACTTTATTAAATTAAGGTTTAACCACTGCAGTCATGTCGACTGTTTTAACAATGTCTTTAGTACCTTTCTGGACTTTGACAGTGGTGATTATATTGCTGCCTATGGACGAGTCTTTATACCTCTCGGATTTCAGCAAAAATACCTTACTTTGTGTTCCTAAGATGAACAAAGGCCTTATGGGTATGGAACGACATGAGGGTGAGTAATTAATGACAGAATTTTCATTTTTGAGTGAACTAACCCTTTAAGAGTTTTTAGGGGAGAATGTAGTTATTTAGACCTCAAATATGTGACTCATATATAAACATAGCGCCTATTTAAGAATTTGTTAAAGTCCGCGTGAACCGGAAGTTGCAAACGTCTTTTCTCCAGTGCTGTGATGTATTTCCAAGTGAAACGGAATATCGAATACATGGTGCAACTGCACCAATAAGTGCTAATGCTATAGTAGAGCATCGTCTGTGGTGGTTTTGGCTTCTTGTCTGATTTTTAAGCCCTACTATGGAGCAGGACATGCCTGCAGCAGTAGTTGGCATCACTGTACTCTGTATGACATAAGGAATCTAAAGAGACCACACTCGTGACTTTGAATCAGCCATTCAAAAACAAAAGTTAAAAACGGAAATATGGACATTTAAGCTGTCGGTGGCAGTAAAGGGTTTGATAGAAATGCAAAAGCTGTCATGATTAAGACTGAAATTAAAACTGTCTATGAGTGTGACAAACTTCTGACCACAGAGAGAAGTCGATGATTAGCACAATAAATGTATTAGATACAATAGGAATAGATACAATAGGTGCCTACACACCTGCAGTGCTTGATCCCAAAAAATACCTAGTGCACCTTTAATTAGCTATTGCACAAAAGCTCTGATCCTTTTCTTCCTTGTCCCTTCTGCTTTTCCAACCCTTTGACACAATCACTCCTTCCTGTCCCATCTGACATCTGAGAGAAGAGAACAAACAGTAAGGCTCAGTCCCTTTCAGCAGCATCCTGCCTGATGGACTTTAAAGAACAGGAAGCAGACGGCTCTTTTTATGGCCAGCGAGCTCACATGGATAAAGACACGAGAACCCAAGAAGAGCAGAGCGCAAAGCTGCTGAGCAGTCCGGTCCGGGTGCTGGTGGGTTATTTCGAGTTTTAATAAAATCACAATTAGACACAGCAGAAAGGACACCTGCAACTGCTGAGAAGTGGAATTCTGCCTCCAACCTCTCTGTGTTATCTTGGTGGACAAATAATGAAAGAGCCATGAGCTCATGTTTAGAATCAAGGTTAGAGCATACAAGCATCAAACTGTGATCAAACGGAAAATCCATTGAAATAGAACTGATAGTGATAGTATATATAAAAATCCACTAAAATTGTATGTAAAGCGTTCATAGCACACTTTTAAGTAATGCATTATAAAACACTTTGTATATTTGGTTTACTACACTTTACTACACTACACTGACTACACTTAAAATCAATTTAAGTGTTATAGTGCTAATTAGTACATTTATATTAAGTGTACTTCAGTACCACTTTGGGAAAATGTACTTATAACTAGTACATTAGTAATTTTTAATACAATCAATTTAATTTAAATTTAGGATTACTATATAAAAGTCTACTAAGATTGAACTAATTTTTAAAGCATTCAAAACACACTTTTAAAAAATACACTAATAAAACTTCTCTGTATATTTTTGCTTTAGTATACTTTATTTCATTGCACTAAAATGTATTAGTGGTATTTAGTATACTTTTTCAATACTACAAATTGCTTGAATTTAAATATTTTTTAGTGCATTCAAGTATACTTTATTATTATTTTTTATCTGGGAACCCATACATAAAATATGTTTATTCAAATGTGCAATTACTTATTTTAAACTAAAAAATAAGAAAGCATACTTTCAGTCTACTTTTTATGTACTTCTCAGAAATATACTTTGTGTACTTCTCAGAAATATACATGAAAATATACTTGACTTACTTAGACTATACATGTACTCAATCTTTTGATAGAATACTTAATTATACTTCTAAGTATATTTCTAAGTATAATGTACTTGGCTTGTAGTTGTGTTTACTCTTGTGTTTACTCTTTTGATTTAGTAGCCTATTGAATACTTATTTTCACATTTTATAAACTTACATTGTTTGAAAATGTTGATTTATAAAGAAAACTTAAGAGTATACTTGCAGTATAAAACTACTAAACTAGTGGTGTACTGAGAGTACACTTTAAAGTGTACTTTCATAAACTAAAAAAATACTACAAGTATTAAAATAGTAAACTACTATTATACTTATAAGTTCACTTGTAGTACAGATACAGTACAAATGAGAAACATAGTTGTGCACTTATAGTACACTTAAATATTATATTTTTATATACTAAAAAGTGGACCAATTTAGTCCTAAATAGTACTGAAACAGTACACTTACTACTAAGTACATTGATATTAAATATTTTATATTTTCTGTAAAGCTGCTTTGAAATGATATGTATCGTGAAAAGCGCTATACAAATAAATTTGAATTGAATTGAATATTAGTATACTTACTACATAAAGTATACTTAAAATGTACTTGAACTTTACACAAGCGTACTTCATAAAATGAACTTGAAGTACACTTCTTTTTCGAAATGGAAGTTCTAATTCCAGTAGAGTGACAGAGAACATGGAGTCAGGGACTGTTTTTCATTGACTCATCAGAATCACCCTCAAGTTAGTCTTGAAATGAGATGTCTTCCAGCTGCTTCAGATTGCTTCACCTTCTCATCTGTCTCAGACACTATTAGTTTTTAACTAAATGCAAGATCCAAAGGGCTGTTCATCTAACATTATTGGCAGGACTACAAGAGATCTCACCTATATGCTCATGAAAATTTAATGTCCCTTAAACATGTCAGAGGTTTTTGTCCTTGAAAGACCTTCTTCATAACATAGTCAAGTAGGCGTCATTCTAAAAAAAAAAGTCATTTGTCAAATGGTGCTATGTAGAACCCGTAAGAGGTGCCATATCGCATTTTATTTCTTCAACAAAAATGGTGCTAAACAGCATCAACCGTGGTTCTTTGGTTTGTAAAGAAGCTTTAAAGGGGCTTAACAGGTTCTTTGTATGGCAGTGGTCCTATATAGCACCTTAAACACCCCAAAAAAACACTGAAGAACCATACAGGGGCTTAACAGATTCTGTATACATTAGTGGTACTATATAGAGAAAAAATTGAGAAAAAAGAAAAAAAAAAGAGAAAAAAAAAATGCAATTTTTATGTCCAATTAGGAGTTTATTAGGAGTAATGCAATTACTCTTTAAACATGTTCCTCAGCCGTCGGTTGCAGCAGCCTGATACAGACAGGTAGAGTTAGAGCAAAGGAAGTCTGTCATGCTAAAAATGCTCAGAAGACCAAACTTACAAGGGAAAAAATTGCTTATACAAAGAATACCTCACACACACACACACACACACACACACACACACACACACACACACACACACACACACACACACACACACACACACACACACACACACACACACACACACACACACACACACACACACACACACACACACACACACACACACACACACACACACACACACACACACACACATACTGGTTTTTGTGGTTTACGAGGACTTTGATGCTCAAACCAGTAGGATTGTGGTTTAGGGGGACACACCTTTCCCGATGCCCTACAGTGATGATAAAACTATCAAAAATTTTGTTTTGATCTGCAGATCACAAATCTGGCTTTAAAGTTTCTTTACACACAACAGAACGGAAAATATGACAACCTGATATATCAGTGGTATACAAGGACATTCCCGCCCATCCAAAAATGTTCCCGCCTATGACATAATTGTGATTTTTGGGTACAACCTGATTTATGAGGACACCTATTGTACAATACACAAAACATGTCATTTCTCTGGATTACAGGGACTAGTGTGTTTTACAGGTACATAACCACACACAACACACAAACCTGACGATATGGTGTATTACTAAGACTGAGGTGATTAATGAGTACCGGTTCCTCAATACAATACACACCTGACACACTCCAACATTACAGGGACCAGTGTGTTTAATGGTACATGACCACACACAACACACAAACCTGACGATATGGTGTATTACTAAGACTGAGGTGATTAATGAGTACCTGATCTTAAACACAATACACACCTGACACACTCCAACATTACAGGGACCAGCGTGTTTAATGGTACATGACCACACACAACACACAAACCTGACGATATGGTGTA
This sequence comes from Chanodichthys erythropterus, assembly GCF_024489055.1. Lineage (NCBI taxonomy): Eukaryota > Metazoa > Chordata > Actinopteri > Cypriniformes > Xenocyprididae > Chanodichthys > Chanodichthys erythropterus. Next base: position 54,979,356 of record NC_090223.1, on the reverse strand, counting down.
TTACTAAGACTGAGGTGATTAATGAGTACCTGATCTTAAACACAATACACACCTGACACACTCCAACATTACAGGGACCAGCGTGTTTAATGGTACATGACCACACACAACACACAAACCTGACGATATGGTGTATTACTAAGACTGAGGTGATTAATGAGTACCTGATGTTAAACACAATACACACCTGACACACTCCAACATTACAGGGACCAGTGTGTATTAGAAGTACTTTAATTATGACTTAAAATAACAACATAAACATCGAGTTTTTCCGGTTTTAACCATGTAATACCATCATGGAATGGCATTTTAAGGGGAAAATGAAATCCACAACTAAAAAACTAGGTCAATAACTCATGGACAACTGTGTAATCTGTGTAATCAGAAAGCATACAGCAATATTAATGTTTTGACATATTGAAATGGCAACCATTCAAAACTTTGAAAAAATGTGAACAGAATTGTTGAGTCAAGTCACCTTTATTTATAAAGCGCTTTTTAAACTACATATTGTTTCAAAGCAGCCCTCATAACAGGAACACTGTTCAACAAAGATTGTTTGGGCTGTACAGCAGCTCTAGAAGAGTATCGTGTCATTGTTCAGCCAGAGTCAGTTCAGTGTTGATTCAATTACGTTGTAAAACTCATCAGTTATTAATTTAGTTCATTTCATCTATACAGCAGCAGCAGCTCTGGAGACAACAGTCATGTCATCGTCCAGCTCAGTTCAGTTCTCATACAATAGTGTCAATGCAGTCAGATCAATAATAATGTTGAATATTAAATTGTCATGTTTTTGTGACAAACTACTGCTTTAAAGAACAGTTAAACTTTAGAGATTTACAGAGTGAAGTCTTAGTATATTCATGCTCTAGAATGAAACTAACATAACCAACAACTAAAATAATAATCCTTATACAACAGCATCAAATGAGACACAATGCAACATCACTTATTTTGTGCTTTTCATTTCAAGCTAATTCCTTGATTTCTTACAAAATCTCTTGTGTTTTGTCCACAATTTTCCTTTGGTCATATGTGCCTTAAAATGATCAATTACAGCTGTAACTTCAGCATCTGACCAGCAAACCTTTTGTCCTTTCCGTCTTGTCCTTTTCCTTTCCGTTTTTTAATTTCTGCCGAACTCTCATTCTCTGTACAGATACATACTTTATTAAGCTCCCACTCTATCAAAGCTCATGTACTTACAATGATGGTTGTACTCTAATTTAAACCTCAGGTACCTTGACAAACTCAGCAGTTTTCCAAATGGGCATCTTCTGAACATCTGCAAGAAATCAGTACATACTGATCAGGAAACTAAGATTTAACTCTCAAATACCTAGAACTTAAAACTGGTTATACACCTGATATCTAAAAATAAAATTTCAAGTGACACAAAATATTATTCTGGAGATTAAATGTTATTAGCCTGTTAAAGGGATAGTTCACCCAAAAATGAAAATGTGATGTTTATCTGCTTACCCCCAGTGCATCCAAGATGTAGGTGACTTTGTTTCTTCAGTAGAACACAAATGATGATTTTTAACTCCAACCATTGCCGTCTGACAGCTGTATAATGGGTGTCAATGGAAACACAATTTATAAGAGTCAAAACATATACATAGACAAATTCAAATGAAACCCTGTGGCTCGTGACGGCACATTTATGTCCTAAGACACGAAAAGATCGGTTTGTGCGAACAGTATTTATATAATTTTTGACCTCTAATACACCAGTGAGGTCTGATCACGGTCTAACAGCGGAAGTAATGTCTAGCACTCATTGAAGTATATGCTCGAGACATCACTGCTGTTGTCAGAGCGCGATCAGACCTCACTAACCGAGTGCTGAACGCAGTTGGACATGGTGTAGTAAAAAATTATATAAATACTGTTCGGTTTCTCACACAAACCGATAGTTTTGTGTCTTAGGACATCAATGTGTCGTCACGAGCCGCAGGGTTTAATATGGATTTGTCTGTGCATGTTTTTTGACTCTTATAAATTGTGTTTCCATTGACACCCATTATACAGCTGTCAGACGGCAATGGTTGGAGTTAAAAATCATCATTTGTGTTCGACTGAAGAAACAAAGTCACCTACATCTTGGATGCCCTGGGGGTAAGCAGATAAACATCAAATTTTCATTTTTGGGTGAACTATCCCTTTAAACATCTCCAAGTGTTTTACCAACACAAAAATTATAAACTCATTTGTATCAACCAGATTTACAATGTTGGTGCAACCCTGATTCCAATAATATTCTTATAGAAAAGTTGCACTATATAAGTGCAAAAAATCTCTGTATATAATAACTGATTATTGCTCATTAATTATTACAATTAATGGCAAAAGGAATGTTTGGAAATATAAACTGATATTTCCTACTGACACACTACAGCAATAGATATAAATAACTGGCTTAAAACCATTTTTCTTTCGTGAAAATACAAATGTTAAGTTGAACTATAAATATATAATTGTATCTATGCATTGTATTTATGGCAATAATCTAAAATAATAATGGGTTAAAATAATAATAAACATAAACCTGTTATTTAACACATACCAGCATTACTGGAGACGCACCAGCATTCCTGAGAAACACTTTCATCAGGATCACTGGCATTAGGATCCATCATACTGATCTCATCTTGAAGAAAAACAGAATTTTAAAACACAAGAACATCTTCAGTTTAACCTGTTTTCAAAAGTAATTTATGAAACTTTATGCTGTTTAATAATAAATAAAAATAATAATAATAATAACTAATACTTTTAGATGACTATTATTAGAATTATTGCCAAGACAGAAATATACTACTACTGTAAATGAAAAACTATTTTACAATACGACATTACAATACTTCTGTCTTCATTTCTTCGCTTAAGCTGTTTCAGTGAAAACAGGTTTATAAATGCATCTTATTACAAATCAGGTGAAATACTTGAAACAACTGGCCACACAAATTTTGTAAATAATGCGAATGTGAAATGTGTAACTGGTGCTCGTTGCGTTCCCAAATGCATGTTAAACTGCTGAGATAGAGTTCACTACATTCATTCCCTGTGAACTGAGACGTGGAAAACACCGAATCACAAGATGATCGAGTGAACAAAGTGTGATCTCCAAATTATCAGCTTTTGCAATTTGATAAGGGCACAAAGCCACATCGTGCTGTTGATTTTAGTTTGTTTGAAATGCTTTGCCAAAGCAATGAAACAAAACACAAAGACCAAAATTTATCTTATTATGAGGTAGTGCTGGGCGGTATACGGGTTCATACCGAATACCGGTATTTATTTTTGTTATGATATGAATTTTGATGATACCGCAATACCTGTATGTTAACCTTAACCAATGTTCAGAATGTGGCGCAGCCCGTCACTGTTTGAGAGCGTCCCGTTTCACTGTTGCACTGTAGTGAGAGCACAGCTGAGATCACATCACAGTTAGTCCGAAATCACCCCCTAAATCCTCATTCACTATTCCCTATGTTATCCACTTATATTATTCACTTGAAAGAATGAATGAAAACGAGTGAGTGAATTCGGACAGCCGTTGTGTGTGCATCGGCTGTACACTCATTGTGGTGCATTGTGGGATTGAATGAGTGCACTCAATAACGTCCACTATGGTTTCGGACGCCACTACAAATGGCTGTCGCCTCAAATAATGCCCTATTTGAGGTTATAGGGGGCGATTTCGGATTCAGTCCTTGATTACAGCTGAGAATTCAACCAGCAAGCGAGATAGAGCGGTTTCTGCGCTGATCTCCGTGATGAGATTAACAACTTTCTCCACATGGATCATATTATATAGACCGGAGCGAGCATGTTTCATATACTCTAATACTCTAAACATGAGCCAGCAGCGTGTATGCACACATATTTCATCACGTCTTCTTCAAATGAAATGCAACGTTATGCAAAGGACACTGAACTGTACGTCTGATCACGACCGCGATGACACGATGGATTATTCTGCTACACAGAAGACGATGTGAGTTAATAAATAGACTGACAATTCAAAGAAGAATGGTCAAAAATTTAACTGCTTTCTGTGTTAAACTTACGTGTGTCATTTGTTCAGAGACTGTAGTGCTCTTAAATGTACTGAAAATATCCTTAGACAGTTTAAATGTTCTTCCGCGTTTCTCCCTATTTTTGGCAGTTTGTTGTTATATAGCGTTAGATTTTTAAAATGCTTAAAGTGCCCTCAACTCTTTTTTTGTTCTATCTTTATGGTCATATTTTAATATTCATGTGTCTGTAATGAATGTGTTGCAGGTCTGTGTTTTATTGGTTGTTGTCTCCCCACAGCATCATTTTGTGGGGTTTTGTAAACCTGTATTAACTCTAATGTAGAATCTTTCTACAATATTCACTCATCCTGACAGTAAAACAGGGCATTCTAGTCAATCTACTGCAGTATTTCCTCTCTCAATCAGTAGAAAATGTGGTTAACGCCCAGTCATATATATATATATATATATATATTATATATATACACACACACACCGTCATATACTGTGAAACCGATATAATTTTGAAAAATACTGTGATAATAAATTTTTGGTCATACCGCCCAGCACTATTATGAGGCATATAAAAATATTTTCAGCTCATTTGGTTCAAACGTTTTTTTTAAACCTGTTTACACCTGGTCACTTCATGCATTTTCTCTGAATGGATTGCTATGCAATAATGAAAAGACCAGGTGTAAATGCCCTCCAAAACGCATTCGAGACGGATTTAAATCCGATCGCTCAAATCACTTTGGACGTTGTCTAAAACAATATATACATTTATACAATAATACATTTTACTCCTCCCAAAAATACTAAATAATAAACATGTGAGAATGTGTTATAGGAATGTTATAGAAAGATATGACAGCATTACTGCAGCATGCATTGGCGCAGATGAACAGATGAGTATCTCTTCAGTAAGCTGACGTGCAAAATACCTCAAATGAAACTTAAAAAGTTGAAAACGCTCAACACACAATCATCTTCATTAAAAAATGTGAGAATAAATGATTTGACCAGTGCTGATGCTGCTCATGATCAATAAAATGGAGCTCATAGCGGTAGCTTTTAATGATGTGAATACTGTTAAATCTGCGTATAGCGCGGGAATTGAAGACAGATCGCTGTAGCGCCTCCGCTCAAGCGGCTCGTGAATCGATCATCTCTTCCTACTAGTTCATTTATAGCATCAAATAAACATGAATGAACAACAGAAGGAATGTTGTTTAAAACACAGAAAGACATCAGTACACCATTTTTCAAGTTCAAGTCCACCGAGGTTAATCTTAAACTCCTGACTGCTTTGTAGGACAAAATGGTGGATTTAGCGTTATAATTGGTTAGATTGTTTGTCAATCAAACTCCTGGCGAAGGGTCAATTAAACTAGTATACGTTCAGCTAATTGTCAGCCTCTTACATGTCTGCATCTCGAGAGATTGCAGAATTCAAGTGTCAAATGATGTTTTATAAACAAAGTTTGGGAGGAGCACATTCAAGCGGTCTAATTGGCTCGAGAGGAGGTATATATACACTGACTAGAGCCGATCTCACCTATAGTTTCCTCGACCGTTTTCTGCATCCCGTCGCCACCCCGTTTCTCACTCTCAGTGGAGATATGAGGAAGTACTATGATTTGGGCTAAATTTTCAAACTCTGATCCCTCGACCGCCTTGAACAGGACGCCAAATACACTTATTACACTTGGTTTTTTACTCTATTCAATTATTTGTAAGTGTGAATTTGTGAAAACAACTGCTACAGGTAATTGGACTTTATTTATTTATTTATTATAGATTTTTGGCATTTTTTCATAAATTCAAATCTATAAATCCAAATATTTATTACATGTATGAAGAAAAGGTTCAGCACCCAAGGCTCTATCGCTATTGTCTCAATAGTGTTCAGTGTCTTTGGGCGGATTGGCATCAACAGCCATTAGGATTGTTTGTGATTTGGTCTTAGTGATTTAGGAGTCCTCTTGACTACTCCTAACTTTTTACAGATTTGGGAGCTAGTTTTAGCACTAAAATGTTTTGTGAATATGGCCCCTGATTCTGTACAGACACATTTATGTGGCCAATCGTAAATGAAATTGTTTGAACAAATCAGTAAAAAACACATGAAATGACCAGGTGTTAACAGGCCCAAAGATTATGTGAAAAAGTTCTCACTAGACTAGCATTTTCTAAAAGGATGCAATGCTCTTTTTATTACCTTCTCCGTCTAACACCGTCTTGATTGTCCATTGATAACTGGTCCTTCTCAGGGCTCACCTGAAAGCAAGGTAAAGAAAGAAAAATAAACATTCTACTACAGACAAAGGATTCAGAGATGATCCAAATGAAGCAGTACAGATACTTAACACTGATTAACACTGATTGATCACTGTCAACTGAAAACATACAATGAAAACTATTTTACATTACAGGGTTTTTCCTGGGTCAGAAATGGTCTTTGGTGGTGGTGGATGAACACTGTATCCACAGTACAAAATACTGTACCCATGTGAACTGTGAGCACAGTACTGTCAGTAAATCCACAATAAATGCGAAGAAAAAGTTTGGAATATCAACATGTCCTATTCATTCACAAATGAAATAATTAATTCTGTCAGGACAGATGACAAAAGAAAGAGCTTAGAACCATTTTATATTTAAATATCTGTACATTTAAAAGTAAAAAGTCACTGAGTGGCCAGTTTGAACAAATGAACAAAGTAATACATTACATTGCAAAAGTGGGAGGTCTATTATTTTTTACATTTACACTCCAATACTTAATAAAAAGATAATTTGACACACAGCATCAAGATTATTTTGATCCACCCATTGCTATGGTTATCAGCATCAATTGAATTTAATCGCACATATAAATACATTTGTCAATCCAGAAACTATGCAATGTGTAGTTAGCAGCATAAACAAATGTGTTATATAGGCCTACAGAAAGCAAAGATCGCTGCCATATTAGCCACTGAAGCTATCAATTACAACACGAGAAACACAAAGCTGCACTTCTGCAGAAACGTCCGTTATAATAAATGAAGTTGTGTGTGTGTCTGTCTGCGTTGTGCACTTTATCTCTTATTGGCATTGTGTCTATACTTTGTTGGTTATAATGAAAGGATTCAACATGCAGCACTCGCGCTAAGCAAAAACTCATACAGACTAACAAACGCATCCGATTGGCTATTGTGTTCACATGCTCAACACAAATGTCTTCAGGTATGATGGTACATTTTAAACCACTCAGTATTAATAGTGATCAAACTAATGCGTTATAGTAGTGACCTACACATTTAAAACAGTAACATAAGTTAACGTTAGAATCATGCATATAGTTAAAACTCTATAAATATACTGCCATAACCAATCAGGGATTCATGATATATCAGCCACCATATCTTACTGGCCGATAAATGCTCATTTTAATGTTATCATTCTCAGTCCGAACTAGGCCGATATTTTAACACTGATAAATAATGGATTATATGATGTGCGTTGTTCTCCATGATAGTATTGAACTGCTTGAAGGAAGATACAGTTAAGGTGAATCACAAATCTGTGAAATCAGAGCGTTGTTACGCGAAGAGCGCATCTGCGGAGTTACACCTTTATGACTAGCACAGTCAGTTTGCTTGTGCATTCGCAGCCTTTTGTGGAATTATAAGTTGTATTTTTTTATTTTGTGTATATATATCTGATTAAACTCATATAGGATGCATTTGGTTGAGTTAATGAACGCTCAGTAAAGCGCTTCATTGTAGGCCTACCGGTGATCATCTCAAACAGCAATGGATAACGTTAATAACTATGGCTGGGACTGTCATATATACATAACATTATAATGAGAACACGACTGTAATAAAATGCTGTGAATTATTTTGGATTAGTTGCCGTTTTTTAGTGTGTTGTTGTGGGGAGCGTATCCAGAACAGGAGTTCACACTTTGTGACTTAATTCATGTACATCTGTGCATGATTTTGTGCAGGTATAAGTTGTAATTTTTTTTGTATAAATATCTACTTTATCATATATAAGTTGCATCCCGTTGAGCTAAAACCATCTAACAAAGCGCTTTGGTTTATGGGTGTTCATTCAGCTCTTCAGGTTCATGCTAAAACAGTGTTATTTGAAACAGTAATGCTAAAGATGTTTAATAAAGATGTTTATATACACTTTTTTTTTTTTCAAAAACATTACAACTTGTATTGTTCTTATTTTCATCAACAATATGGTTTGAGTAAAATCATTTCCCAACAGGCTTTCATTTTATTCATCCATAGCACATGTATTGTGTTTCTTTTTATGTAGCCTAAGTAATGTTGACCAATAACTTGTTTGCATTTTTATTTAATTTTATTTATTATTATTATTATTATTATTAGTAGTAGTAGTGAGGCAATATATATATATTTTTTGCAACTTTACAATAAGGTCTCATTTGTTGTTGTATTAACTAACATGAATCAACTGAGCAAAACCCTTGTAAATGTGAGTTAATAATGCACTGTGAACTAACATGAACGCATATTTTAGGTTAACAGATAAAACACTGGATCCTAAAATGTCTTGGGAAATGTTGAGATTAACCTTAGCTAAGATTAATAAAACTTCTACAGGATTTGTTCATTCATTGTTAGCTCATGTTAACTAATACTAACAATAAACTTTACTGTAAAGTGTTGACACTTTTTTTAAATAAAGAAAATTGGCCATATGAATGTACACTACCATTCAAAAGTTTGGGGTCAGTAAGATTTTTTTAATGTTTTAAAAGAAGTATCTTCTGCTCACTTAGCCTGCATTTATTTGATTAAAAATACAAACAAAACAGTAATATTGTGAAATATTATTCCAATTAAAACAGCTGTTTTCTATGTCAGTATACAGTAAAGTGTAATTTATTCCTGTGATCAAAGCTGAATTTTTAGCATCATTACTTCAGTCTTCAGTGTCACATGATCCTTCAGAAATCATTCTAATATGATGATTTGCTGCTCAAGAAACATTTATGATTATTATCAATGTTGAAAACACGTATTTACATTTTTATTTAATGATGCTATGATGAATAGAAAGTTCAAAAGAACAGCATTTGTCTGAAATCTAAATCTTTTGTAACATTAAACACTACCGTTCAAAAGTTTGGGGTCAGTAAGAATTTTAATTTTATTTTTTGGGGGATAGAAATAAAATTAATCAATACTTTTATTCATCAAGGATGAGTTAAACTGATCAAAAGTGGCAGTAAAGACAATTATAATGTTAGAAAATATTCTATTTTAAATAAATGCTGTTCTTTTGAACTTTCTATTCATCGAAGAATTTTGAAAAAAAATTGTACACAACTGTTTTCAACATTGATAATAATAATAAATGTTTCTTGAGCATCACATCATCATATTAGATTGATTTCTGAAGGATCATGTGTCACTGAAGACTGGAGTAATGATGCTGAAAATTCAGCTTTGATCACAGGAATAAATTACACTTTACTGTATACTGACAAAGAAAACAGCTGTTTTAAATTGGAATAATATTTCACAATATTACTGTTTTGTTTGTATTTCTAATCAAATAAATGCAGGCTTGGTGAGCAGAAGATACTTCTTTTAAAACATTAAAAATTCTTACTGACCCCAAACTTTTGAACGGTAGTGTCAAAATAATTGTAAAAGTAAAGGAATCTTATACTGGTTCAAACTAGACTGCTGTACTGTATATGTTTGATTTATGCTGAAGTGTTTGGGACACTGTCTATTGTTTTTGTAATCAGGCTCTCAAAGTATATTAGAATTTGGATTTAGATTTATCTGCACATGCCTAATTTGATTTCCAAAAAGAAAAACAATACCTTCTGTACATCTCTGACTTCTGACTGGGACAGACTGTTCATTTTGAGAGCAGAGGGTCCAACTTTACTGAGAGTCTGCAAACATCAAATTAGACATAAACACTGGTCTGAATATGTTAACAGCCTAGATCTCACACGTGTCTCTGCTACATTTGCTCATTCTCTTACAGCACAACTCTCACTTACCTGGTGTAGTCCAACAGTAAGAGCAGCACAATCGTCACTGATGACAGCGGGGTCTCATGGCTTATCTGAAAATAAGAAATAAAGCTTTATATACAATCACTTCAACTAAGAGTTACAAACCTTCAGTATATATGAAATATATCAAAGGGATAATGTACAGTCAGACAGTGATTAATGCAAATTAAACATGGACAGGATGATCAGTGTCCCCCATTCACAGCTTCCGATCAATAAATATGTGCACATGAAATATTGGTTTGAGATCATATACAAGATCACAAAATAGATCCATTTCAAATCAATATTTCAATATTTAAAAACCCATGGTAATGTTCATTACATTATGTGTGTGTGTTCATCACAGTATGTCAGGTTGTGTGTAGCTTTACAACTGTTTTATGAGGACACGTGTTTTATGAGGACATCATGAGAACATGTTCTTCATGTTTGACTTGACTGAAGAATCTCAGTGTGTTGTTAGATTGACACAAGCCTGGTCTATGAGGACACTAGTTTTACCAGGACACTGATAACTAGATACATTTGGATGGCGCCCTGAGTTCAGGGTTAGGGTTAGGTTAGGGGTATGATAGTGGTGAAACGAGGTGTGCTAGTTGTACAGTAAGTGATCATGACTCACTTTTCACACACACAATCATAATTCAGTGACTGATAACTGTGGCAAACAATCTGCTTCTTAGAAACACTGAAATCTGTTCTATTCTTTAAAAGGTGCTAAAGAGGATCTTTTCGTCGACTGAGAAACGAAAGACTGTTAGTGAGTTTTTGAAATGAGCGCATGCGTAAGAACAACCCCCCTCCTTCACAGCTCATTTCGAGGGAACGCCTCCCAAAACTCGTGCACGAGTATTGGAGCACGAGTGTTTACCACCGGCATTCGCTGTGTCGTGTTAGTGGATTCATTATGTCGGACTCACTGCAGGTAACTCATAATCTGCAGTTGTTACTCCTGTCTCCTGACAAAAACATTGCATGCAGCGCCTGTGGAGTGTGGAAAGTTACTGGAGAGTCTCTCACAAGGAACGTCACGGCAGTGATTGACAAGCCAGAGGGCCAATCGTTTACGCGATTGGCTGATGTTTTTAAGGCCCTACCTCGTGCACAGATGTTGTATATATATTGTATAATATTATTACTTTCAGTGCACCTAATAAATAGTGTTTTATCAGTTAGTAAACACAGTTTCAAGTAATATTGCAAAAATGTATAAAACAAAACATCCTCTTTAGCACCTTTAAGGACTAACTCAATTATTACTTTACTTTTATTTGATACCTTTATTGTTGCTGTATCTTATTCTTCTGAATCTGATTCTTCTCAGTTACCATCTGAAAATAAGAAAGAAAAGCAAATAAAAATCAAATCAAAATAAAGAAAAAAAATTATTCATTGCAGTATTACTCATTGAAAGTCAATTTCAACTGAGGGTGCTTCTTTTTACCTACTCAATATCTAATCTAACAAACACAATGATGAGTTTTCAATATTGACATCTGCTACAGTGAGCTGTGAATTATGGGTTATCAGTATCGATCCCAATCTTCCATATGGGTGCACCCCAGAGTCCCGGTAAAACTAGTGTCCTCATAGACCAGGCTTCTGTCAATCTAACAACACACTGAGATTCTTCAGTCAAGTCAAACATGAAGAACATGTTCTCATGATGTCCTCATAAAACACGTGTCCTCATAAAACAGAGCCGTAGTTCACTGACAAGCTACGCAATATCGCGTTCATATCGCAGATGAATCGCCTTCGATAATGAACGCGATTTTCAGTGATCTACGGCTCTGTCTATTAAATGCCGCTCCATTTGAAAGCAGCTGATGGCGATTTAGCAGTAATCAGGGAACCGGCTTTACTGACGAAATGCGCGTGACAATCACATGCGATATATCGTGCAGCCCTAATGCATATATAAAGCCATGTAGGGCTGCACAATATATAGTTTTGTCACTGATACCTATCTGTGGGTGTGACATTGCAGTATAAATGAAGTCAAGTAGGCTATAGGGATCATAGTTGATCTGCGATCCATACGGACTACGGCTGCACGATGTATGGTTTTAGCATTGTATCCCGATGTGTGCATCCACAAAAGTCACATCACAGGATGTGCAATGTCAAGGGTAGGGATCGTAGTTGATCCGAACGGTCCAGCTGCCCCCCGGTTAAGAGCGCATGTGATTCACGTATTAACTGCAAAGTTTAACCATCATAGAGTGAAAGCTTATCATTTGCTTGTGTTTTTAAGTCCTGTCAATTTAAACATCAAACACAATATGAACTTGCACAGAGTTCAGTTCTCTTTCTCTTATCTTTGAGCTTGAACAAACACTCTCAGCGAAAACAGTCAGTTCTGTATTGTAAACAATTAAGAAAACGGATGCATATAATATTGGACCCATACATGCTTTCCTCAATGTGTGTATCTCAATACAGTTAGATTAACCTGAAAAACATAAAGCACTGCTTATTTTAATTTGTATCTTATTTTTATTGTGTTTATCTAAGCTTGTAATTCGTTTATTATTCTCTAAGCAGATGCACTACCCTACAAAATTATCCCAATCATCCTAGAATGATTAATTATTTTCAAATAGAGCTATTCAATTCATCTGGTGGAATTGTTTTCATATCGCAATATATAAATTGCAGAAAAACTAAATATTGCAATGTCAGTTTTTCTGCAATATTGTGCAGCCCTATTACCCTGAGTAACATTTAACCTTTAATAATAAAACAAGTAAAATCATGACTGTAAATAACATATAATATACCTGACACAGGTGAAATCACTGATGAATCTTTGTGAATACTGTATCTTCCTCCAGAGATTGGGCTTTCTCCATCACTGTTTCACTTCAGCATGATCTGATGTGTCTTCTGTCATCTTCTGTTTTTAGTATAAACATCAAAAGATAAATTATAGTAAACAGCAAGTTATTTTCATACTTTATTGTATGATATTTAAGAATTATATATTATTGAGGATCAATATTCCTTCATAAATTTTTACAATTGATAAATTATAGACAATAATACTGACAGTATTAATTTGACTGAATAAGACTGACAGTTCTGATACATCTTATCATAGCCAGTAAATCTTTGTTTCTTAATGTCTTTAAATCAAGCAGAACTGTAGTAATATTTACAGTAGGCTGGTATGTGAGGATACTGTACTGGGTGAAATGCCGACTGTAGTCATGACAACGCCTTATTATGATGGCTTGGCTAGGTTATTGCATGCGATCAGAAAATGATGCAGTTACAATTATAGTTAAATCGAAAACCAGTTTAAAATGACAAGCATCGCTGATTCCCTCATGACAGTCTTTAAACACAATCACAATCTCGCTAGCGCCGTTAGCATCGCGAGCTAGCTGCTTTATAACTGTAAAACGAGCTGCAAAGAGCATACAAAACATGAACAAACAAGCCAAACGGACCCACAAGCATTTAAAAAGCAGAAGAACTTACCTTTAAAATAACAGTAGCCTCCATCAGGTGCTCAGATGTCTTCTCAGGTGCAGCTTCTATCCGGGCCAAACAGGAAATGAACGCAAACTCTTATTATAAACCATACTTAATATAATATACGCGGGATTAAAATAATAATAATAAATATATGTGATGTGAGCGCACGAGTTAATGTGTGGTTGTGTTTACATGAATAGCATATGCTAACGAGCTAAATAAACTGTATAAATACTGAGTAAACAGCGTTCAAGTTACTTTTATACTTTATTACATGACATTTAAGGGATATTTTTAATCGAGGATCACTATTTATTCATATATTTAATTCACAAATGAAAAATTATAGGCAATAACACTTAAATAATTAGTATTTTGCATTAACTCGCTTGTTATACACACCTATGCTGAAGCTGAAGCTGAATGAGGCTCCGCCCACCGGCGCCATCTTGTCTCGCTTGTTGTTCATTGCGTATGCAACCAATAGGGGCTGCGGAATTAGGCTCCGCCCGTCGGCGCCATCTTGTTTTCGTGATTTCCCGCCTACCAGTACCGATCTGACCAATCACAGGCCTCAATACTTACACTTGTGTGAAAAATGCAAATTTTCGATGACGCTGGTACAGTACCAGGACCCGGCTGCAGGGGCGCACTCTCATACACAGAGGATACACAGTGTATGGTATAAAATCAGGTTTTTGTGGTATATAAGGACATGCCGCGAAAATTGGAGAGGGTGCTTCTGGGACATAGAGAAAGGCATCTACATTGCCGGAATTACAAGGACATGGCCTGTGTCCTCATAAACCCAAATGTCCCCGTAATGCTGGTGCGTATTCAGGTCAAAAGTCCTCGTAAACCACAAAAACCAACACACACACACACACACACACACACACACACACACACACACACAAAGCTTTGTCCCTGGTTCCCCAGCTGGTCAGGGTCACACAGGCTCAGAGATCTTCATATCTTGCGATTAGCTTGTGTGCCTGTGAAGGAAGCCTTTGAAGTGACACCAAAGTCAGCCTCATGTATCTCTCATCTTAGGATCTTTCTTTTAACGCCAGAGTAGCGACATTTCAGGCTTCTTCTCTTTGTGTGCATTATGCTTTGAATTCTTTTTAAACACTAATTTCAACATCTTCAAGGCTGCGCCAAAGCCTCATAGTTAAGATTCTTCCCTTTGACATCTTCCTTTCGAGCCAAACAACAAACGTTCAAAGGTAGCTCAGCTCTTCAAACGTAACAGAGAGAGATGTGTGGCGTTTTGATGTTCTAGGTCATTGTCCTTTGGCATCTCTGTTGCTGTCTGGTGGTTCAAAATCAAGCTCATTATGTCCTATTAATACAGGCAGATAACTTTACTTAATAAAGATAATCGTAAAGGTCTCACCCTCACTATCACACCATTGTGTTTATCAAGTAGTGTCAATTGTATAGACACAGAGAACAACTAAATTTTGACATTTTCTGAAGAAATTGTCAGTTGTGTTTTTTCCATGTTGCTAACGTGTTCTGGGTTGTTGCTAAGTTGCTGCTCACTGGCCAAAGTCAAAAGAGCCCACATCTGAGTCTCCTTTACATTTTACTTCTAAATTGTGCTAGTTCTCGTGCCAGGACTGAACTGTAAAAATCAAAAGTTGAGAAAACTTAAAGGTTTAAGGCAACCATCTGCAGGAGATTTTTGAGTTTTCTTAACTAGTTGTAAATTGAATGAAGTTGCAAAAACTCAAAAATCTCCTCTAGCTGGTTGCCTTAAACTTTTAAGTTTTCTCAACTTTTGATTTTTACAGTGTGGTACTCTGCCAGGTTTTTTGTGAACCTCTCTCAGACCGTGCACATATTTTTGAGAACCGAACAATGACATAACTGACTACACTAACCTGCAAACTAATAAAAATGTGCAAGTTTGAAAGCATTTTAACATCCAATATAATTTAATTCACCTATGTAATTACAAGCTGTGAAGTTATTTAAATATATAATAACAAAGATATTGTAATAAGTTCAGATATTGATTTTAATGGGTTGATTTTAATGGGTTTGATTAAATGTCAATCAAGCCTGACTGGTTGTTGTTGTTCTGAAAACTGCCCATATATATATGTAAATTGTGACATATTTCCCTCTATCTAGAGTAATATGTATGTGTATGCCACTTTGTTACCCATAAGGTGATCTATTACCTATTATTATTATCTCAAAATAATTTTAATAGTGAATGCTGTATAATTGCAGTTCATTATTAGTTCATGTTACAGTTTTTTTCGATTGCTAAACGACAGTGAGCACAACTGGAGCTACATGTGCAAAACTCTAACTACAGTCTGCACTACCAACAGTCACCTGAGCTAAACAGTTAACACATGGCTCAAAACAGGCTCAGTGCAGCCAAACACTGTGCACAACCCTCACTGAGATAACACACACTGTCACTCAGAACACATTGAGAGTAAAAACACTAGCATCAAACACCAACACAGAAAATACAAACTTTTCATCTTTACAGTTTGAACAATTTCAGTGACTTCATACAAAGTAATATTTTCTTCAAAGAAAAGAATGACATTCTTTCACATGATTTATTTAAATTTTTAGAACATAATTTTTAAAGGTAAATGAAAATTAGCAGTTTGCTTCAATAGTCTGTAGTAATTTACGGAATTATAGTAATGAGTTACATATATATATATATATATATATATATATATATATATATATATATATATATATATATATATATATATATATATATATATATATATATATATATGTGTGTGTGTGTGTGTGTTCACTAACAAGTCTAAAACAAGACACCTGCTTAGGCTTTCAGCTGAAATTGAAATCAGCAGTGTTTGAAAGGCACAAGGCTGAAATCTATTCTGTTTTGAATGTGTGGTTCACAGTTTTGACAGCAGTGTGTAAGCATTTGAACAAAGTGCTGTAAATCCACAGTGTTGTGCAGGTTGTGGTTAAAGTCATGGGATAAGTGTGTAGAGTTTTGAAAACTGTGTTCAAGCAATGAAAAACGAACTAGAGTTTGGTCCACATGAACTGCTGCTGTGCAGACTGTAGTTAGAGTTTTGCACATGTGACTCCAGTTGTGCCCACTGTCGTTTAGCAATCGAAAAAAACTGTAACTAATGTAGTTAACCATCACATTAAAGGGTGATTCACACAAAACTGTATTTTCTGCTAGCTTTTTAAGATAAATTTAGGTGTCTTTCCAAAAAAGGACACTTGGTGACTCCAAAAGGACACCAAATAACCAAATAATTTAAGGAGTCCATATAATTAATAAAAATATGCACACCAAAGCACCCACCCAAGGAAAAAAAACATTACAGAAAAAGAAAGAGATATTTTAGACTAGTCAAGTTGTGATATACCAGTACATGTATATTGTATATATACATGTATATTGATGTACTGGATCCATTCAGAATTACTAAACACAACATACACAGTAACATACTCAATATAACTGACTCACATGTTCTTACTGTATGACTCCTGTATGTTACTACATTCGTCTTTACCTTGACTGCAACCCTCATCCATCAAAACTTTTTTAGCAAGACACTGGTTTGCTTTATCCAGCCAAGAAATGCAGTTTGCATATCATCTGGCTATACAGTGGTGATTCGTTCAGTCTGTATTTCGCACAGCGCAATGCGTGAGGGCTCAGGCTCTTCCAAAACAATGACAGAGCTCGTGTTATATCCCTCTGTTTAGTCTGTTTAGTCATTTTTGACTAAACACACAAAATCATGGACATGATTCAGTTAAATGGCCCTGAAAAAATAGTCGCACATATTGTTTGCGGTCAAAAATGACGACAATGGAAATGACAAATTGTGATGATGATGAGACAAATTTCATCTGTTGGAAATGTTTGGTACTGTGCCCAAACAAAATCTTACTGAAATATAATTTTTTGTGATATCAACCTCAAATTCGGAACACAGCTTGTTTAGATGGCTTTGATTTTCTCACAGTTTTACAGTAAAACATGTTTTGGAAAATATATATTTCATATAAATTAGGGATGCACCGATACCATTTTTTAAGGACCGAGTACAAGTACTGATATTTTTTTTTCTTTTCTGGTACTCGCCGATACTGAGACCGATGCCTATACATTTATTAATTTCTCTTTTTCTTTTTTTTTTTGGTGATGTTGCAACTTTCCAAGCACTACACAGTGAGACTAATGAATGTAGGACAGCTTGTTTACTGTAATGAAAAAAGTAATACATTTTTATGCACAAACTTAAAGAACAAAAAATTCACAGTGTCCAATCCTTTTCAAAGTGCATAATTACCAATATATATAATTGTTGTTATATAAAAAGAAATTTACAAACAAATTACAAACAATACAACAAAAAACATATTTTTCAGATACAGTAGGTTTAGATACTCCACACTGAGATACACCACACGATGGACATAAAAATTTGGAACCAAAAATTATTCAGACACTTTGCCCTGACCATGTTTTGCTTAAGTGTTATCTGACATAATTAAGATGAATTTTTACTGACACTGTTTAACTCTGAGATCTTGTTATATTTTATTACTACTTTTTACTATAGTGAATAAACTGAATATTGATGAATGAAATGTTCAAAGTGTCTGAATAAATGTTGGTTTGACGGGTTTGTGTATATATATATATATATATATATATATATATATATATATATATATATATATATATATATATATACAAACCCGATTCCAAAAAAGTTGTGACACTGTACAAATTTTGAATAAAAACAGAATGCAATGATGTGGAAGTTTCAAATGTCAATATTTTATTCAGAATACAACATAGATGACATATCAAATGTTTAAACTGACAAAATGTATAATTTTAAGGGAAAAATAAGTTGATTTTAAATGTCATGGCATCAACACATCTCAAAAAAGTTGGGACAAGGCCATGTTTACCACTGTGTGGCATCCCCTCTTCTTTTTATAACAGTCTGCAAATGTCTGGGGACTGAGGAGACAAGTTGCTCAAGTTTAGGAATAGGAATGTTGTCCCATTCTTGTCTAATACAGGCTCAACTCAGTTAGTTGCTTAACTGTCTTAGGTCTTCTTTGTCACATCTTCCTCTTTATGATGTGCCAAATGTTTTCTATGGGTGAAAGATCTGGACTGCAGGCTGGCCATTTCAGTACCCGGATCCTTCTTCTACGCAGCCATGATGTTGTAATTGATGCAGTATGCGGTCTGGCATTGTCATGTTGGAAAATGCAAGGTCTTTCCTGAAAGAGATGACGTCTGGATGGGAGCATATGTTGTTCTAGAACTTGGATATACCTTTCAGCATTGATGGTGAAATGACACATTCCAGATGTGTAAGCTGTCCATGCCACACGCACTCATACAACCCCATACCATCAGAGATGCAGGCTTCTGAACTGAGCGCTGATAACAACTTTGGTTGTCCTTGTCCTCTTTAGTCCAGATGACATGGCGTCCCAGTTTTCCAAAAAGAACTTAAAATTTTGATTCGTCTGACCACATAACAGTTTTCCACTTTGCTACAGTCCATTTAAATGAGCCTTGGCCCAGAGAAAACGCCTGTGCTTCTGGATCATGTTTAGATATGGCTTCTTTTTTGACCTATAGAGTTTTACCCGGCAACGGCTAATGGCACAGTGGATTGTGTTCACCGACAGTGTTTTCTGGAAGTATTCCTGAGCCCATGTTGTGATTTCCATTACAGTAGCATTCCTGTATGTGATGCAGTGCCGTCTAAGGGCCCGAAGATCACGGGCATCCAGTATGGTTTTCCGGCCTTGACACTTACGCACAGAGATTGTTCCAGCTTCTCTGAATCTTTGGCACTGTAGATGATGATAACTTCAAACTCTTTGCAATTTTTCTCTGAGAAACTCCTTTCTGATATTGCTCCACTATTTTTCACCGCAGCATTGGGTGAATTGGTGATCCTCTGACCATCTTGACTTCTGAGAGCAGACTGCCCTCCAAAAAAAAACCGACCTTATAGGTAGTTTTTTAAGCACCATATTACAACCTATATTTACGTTTTGAAGTCATGCGCCCTCTAGTGGGCGTAAAAATAATGACAGTGTTGTGTTACGTCTGTCGTCATGAAATGACGTATGACTGTCATTACCAATCAAAATGCGTGTTCATTTAAATGCAGTGTGTGGACTTTTTACACTATTTCTCCTATTTCCATTTACAAAAATAAAATGTTATTAATGACTACACCTACCCCATCCCTAAACCTAACCTTAGTGGTTTATAGTGCATTTACACTTTATGAGCACATGTGTTCCCTGGGATCGAACCCACGATCTCATGATCACATGATTGCATATTGTTATTGCAATGCTCTACCAGCTGAGCTACGCGAAACCCAAAAACTGATGCAGATAAAAGGGAACAATGCATTAAAATGAAAGCAAATGCTCTTATGGGTCGTATTTCATGAATTAAAATGAAAGTGTCCTGTTGTCGATAGGGGCGCCACTTTAGTAAACGCTCCTATGAGTCGTATTTCAGGGAAGTGACAAATGACCTACATGGTCGTATTGGTTGGAGAACATGTTGTCTGAGAGACACTGCCACTCTGAGAGGCTCGTTTTATACCCAATCATGTTGCCAATTGACCTAATAAGTTGCAAATATGTCCTCCAGCTGTTCCTTGACGGGTTTCTACATTTAACTTTTCCGGCCTCTTATTGCTACCTGTCCCAACTTTTTTGGAATGTGTAGCTCTCATGAAATCCAAAATGAGCCAATATTTGGCATGATATTTCAAAATGTCTCACTTTCAACATTTGATATGTTATCTACATTCTATTGTGAATAAAATATAAGTTTATGAGATTTGTAAATTATTGCATTCCTTTTTTATGCACAATTTGTACAGTGTCCCAACTTTTTTGGAATCGTTATGGTGGAAACGGGATGTGACTTTTGATTACACATGAATAACTTTTAGAACTAAATGTATAATTTTTACTTTTAATACTTCTAATGTTTGTTAAATATATTTTTAGGCATGGTAAAAACTATATAAAATAAGCTATATTAAGAACTGTATTGAAAATAAAACCAGTGGTTGTGTGGAGTATTTTACACATGTTTAGATCATTGTTTCCCAACAGGGGATACAAAAAAGATTTAGATTTTGCTTGGTTTGTTCATTCCTGTCGCTGGGACTTTCTAAAACACATAACTTGTACAGAATAGCAGATGAGCCTAGAATATGAACACAACACGTTTAATTACATGTTAAGCATTTTCCTCCCATAACGAGGATTAATGACAGTGACATTAAAAGACCAAACTTAGTCAACACTATACTAATAAAGAATACTATATAGAATAATTGTTTTGTGCAGAATTTGATCTTTGATCACTTAGTAGGCTACACTAAGCGACGTTAAGCTTTTTCTTTATAATGGTTTTCTATGGGAGGAATTGCGATTATATTCTGGACTCATCTGCTTTGCTGAACATGTATTTATTAGTATGATGTTTACTTGGTTTGGTCATTTAATATCACTGTCTTAGTACAATAAGCCATGTTCTATGGGAGGAAAATTCAAATTCTGGGCTCAACTGCTTTTCTGTAGTAGACTTTATTAGTATGATAGTTACTAGTATTAGTTATTAGTATTAGCTACTAAGTTGGTCTGTTAATATCACTTAGTACATTGAGCGTTTTAATGTCACCTGTCGCTTAAGTGTAATAGACTTGCTGAGTGCATTCAGTCACCCCAGCTTCACCCCAACCTAGTGCGTTAATCACTGCAAATGTGTTTATTTACATGATTTTGCAGCATTGAGTATTGTAGCCAAGCACATGCTTTACTGTTGAAAATAATGGCCAATCAGAATTGTTGTTAAACTCAGCTCAATATCCCTCAAAACATTGAATAAGTTTCTTTTTATTGCCAGTTTAATAAGTCCTATGCTCACAAATCCTCTCATAAAAAGTGTAGTAGACATTGTAATTTAAAGATTTGAAAGACTTTTGACTTTTGACTTTTCCTACTTTAGTGCATAAAGTGCTTAACTTTATAAGCCAATAAGTGCTTATCTACCGCCATCTACTGGTTATAGTGGCAGCTTATTTTTCATGTCTTTATTTTTAAATAAAAGTGTTTGTTTTCAATCAAATGTTGGATTTCCTACATCTTGAAACTTTCAGTTTTACAAAAGGGGACAATCTCTGAAGGATGAATAAATATTTTTTTTTGTCATCATATTCAAAATAACATTTGAAGTGCTGGAATGTCCAATTACATTTACAATTACAATTGTAATTGTAATCAATAAAACTGGTTCATTGGTAAATTACATAATTGTTACAACTGCATTAAAATATAAACGCAGCATTTTTGTTTAGTGTCGATAAAAGGGTACTTGAGCCTTATTGATGGAGTTGTGGGGGTACTTGAGGCTAAAAAGGTTGGGACCCACTGGTTAAGATAATTTAATCTGTAAGTACTAAATAAACTATATCATAGAAAAAAAAATAATTAATAAAATCAACCCTTTATGCTGGGTAGAATTAGCCCAACCTATATTCTGTCCTATGTTTACCCAGCCCTTGGGCAAAAAACAACCCAAAATTTACACATGAAAATGTGAAAGGAGAATGTAAGTGTGTAAGAGAGTAGAAATGTATGTGTGTGAAAGGAGAATATATGTATGTGAGAGTAGAAATGTATGTATGTGAAAGGATAATGTATGTATGTGAAAGGAGAATGTATGTGTGTGAGAGTGGCAGAATGAATTATGGCTTGTCGGCCCCTCAAATTGCAATTAGCTTGTAATGATTATTTTTTTAATTTTTGGCTATAAAATTGAGAATATTTTAAAATAATTACTGCATTAAATGCTTGTAATTTGCCATCATTCTGTTTTGAATGTGTTTTTAATTATTTTGAATGCAGTGTGTTAGCATTAGAAAAATGTGCTGAAAATACATAGTATTTTGCATGTTGTGGAGTACGAATGGGAAAAGAGTTCCTTAATTTTGAAAAGTGTGGTCACTGAATGCATTTTGTCTGAAAGCAATGAAGAATGATTCACAGTTTGGTCTGCATTGACTTCTGTTTCGCTGACTGTGTGAAGAGTTCTGAAAATGTGGTTTCGGTATTGAACAATGCTTGTTAGCAACTGAAAAAAACTGTAATGTTTAAGTCATTCATTCATTCGATTCATTCAAATGACTCTCTTCAGTCTTGTTGGACTTGAAGTGGTGCTACACCCACGCTACACCCATGAATGACATCAAAGTAGGATGGTTTAGATGGTTCCATATGCTTTTGAATCGCTCTATCTGTACTTTGATATCATACACCGATCGGTCTGTGTAGTGCCACTTCAAGTCCAACAAGTCTTTTATGAATAGTCTGCTGAATCATTGATTTCACTCGGTTTGTACAAAATGCGGATTCAGAAATGAAACACTGCTGTGCATTGCGCAGAGATGAACACTTCTGCTTTGTCTTTAAATTTTCATTAGCAAAATTTAACAAAATAGACAATATTGTGTCAAAAATAACAAAATAGTAACTTCTTATTTACTGAACTGTTGTATAAAATCAGCATTGCGTTTGCATTTATGTAATATTGCACTCATTACTCGTGTGATATTGCTTAACTCATATGATCTAAATATGAGACAACAACTCAGACAGGGGCATTTTTTCCCCCATTTCTTTATCTTTATTCTTTAACTGATTAATCTAATTTCTAATTAACATGCTAAATCAACAGCCCTAATATATGTACACATATGGTCATTATTGGTCAGGTTCTGATTCAAGACAAGCAGGTTTCGATGACAAACGTTGTATGATTTGTGGTATCATTCATTTCTGTAGTGTAAATGAAGCAAACAAGTACACAAGCAACATGTCAAAGTTTAATATTTAGGGTCAGGGGTTTGTTCACATCTCTAATCCTACTTACGATCAATAGTAGTAATGATGCCTATCTTATCAAACACTACTAAATATTGTAAAATGTTTCCTCATATTTGCATAAATATTAATTAGGGATCAACAGATTCATTACAGATTCTAGAGACTTAGTCTAGTATAGTATAACTCAGATGCATGAATATTAAAATCATAACATGGACCCTAGCTCAAAGAAGAAACTCAGTCAAAGGCAACAACATTCAAGGCTGCCGGAGAAAAAAAAATCTTCCCACTAGCTTATGTCACTCAGCCCCTTCTGCATCCAAATGTGAGGGCTAATTTTCCTGTTTTTGCTAGGAAGATTTTACAGTTCACAAGATCAAACGCTGGCATAAGCACTTGGTTTGTTTACACCAGCCCACTAGTGAGAGCTGAGAAAAAACGGCTAATTTTCTACATTTGGGGAGGGGGGTCTTTCTCTCTCTCTACTAACCATTATTATCATCCTAGGGGAACTATCACTTCCACTGCAAAGTGGTCACCCTTACACCAGTGCCTTTCCCTTTATCTCTGCCTCATTCTTCTGGTGCATATGGGCCTCGCATTCCCTTCAAATCACTATCCAGCTCTAGACATTTCTGAGCATTGATCACCCTCGCAAATCTTTTCCCCTCTCACTCTCTCTCCCTTTGTGTACTGAAGCATTCACTCTGTAAAGAACTCCTCATGCGAGGTGAGAAGGATCGTGTGATCTCTCTCCAAGCCGGCTGCTCTCAGTGGCAGGTCTGGACGTAGTAGTGATGGGAGTGGTTGATCAGTGCCGTGGAATCCTGCTGTTTCCTGCTTCTGATTCCAAGCCAGCAGAAGAGCTGGAAGACTCTGGTGGAATGTCGGTGAAGGAGAAGTTTGGAACAATGTTCCACATTACCTCACACACTATAAACATAACCATTCAAAGAGAAACTCCAGTAACCCATCAAGGAGTCTGTGCTGTAATTGTCCAAATTGAGGCATTCAAGATAGATATAGTCTTTGAAAAAGAAAGAAAGCACAACCGCAAGGTTAGATGGAAGAATATGTAATTAGGTAAACTTTTTTTAGGTTCCCATCTTATTTTTCCCATCTAAAATATTTTTGTCATATTACTTGATTAATTAAAGGTGATGTTTGTAATTCTATGGATGCTAAAATACTTTCTCCAATCCATGTTTAATGTGCAGGTACAATAAGAAGAAGAGTGTAAAAACTGTGGCTTTGTAGTACTTGCAACCTTTTTTCTTTGAGCCTGTCAAATTCTGGCTTAGCATGTGTTTGGTGTGGGAGTCACTGTTTGACCAAGCAATGGAAGATGGGGGCTACATTGTCAAAGTTTTGAGATTTTTATATTTTAAAGCTCCCAGGTGAACATTGCATCTCCTTCCCCCACTACCCTGCACATTATTGTGTTTATGCAGCCATCACATGATGGTGTATTTTGTTGTTTCTCATATGAGGGCGTCGTAGAAGCCATACTGTTTAATCATTGAGGGGATGTTTGGATTTCCGTTGCACTTCACAGGGAAGAAACATGGCTGCTTCATCTTAACCCTTCAAACAAGAACCACATGTTTTTCTCTCCCACACCAACTACCCCCGCCCCACCAGTGTCCCCCAACCTACCCGTAACCCATCCCCTCCCCACACTACCCCCAACTGCCTTTCCATGAGAAATAGAGGCCCAGATATCTAAAAACACATGTGGTTAGCCATAAAAATTTGCACATGTACTCTTCCCCTCTAAGCCTGTGACCCCTCAACCATGTACCCATACCCTTGCAGAGCTCAGAGAGAGATAAAAGCAAATAAAAAAACAACAACAAAAAATGAGGTCATGAAAAGAAAGATGAAACAATAAGAGGAAATGACTATGGACAACAACTGCAATCTTTCAGCAGAGGGAAGTAAACAGGCATAGGCTGATTTCACTTTTAATTGAAACAGGGCACCAAAATCATAGGACAAACTTTAACATGGATGACAGTGCTTTTTAAAACTTTTTCAACATAATGTTTTCTGTTCTGGGGTTGCCTTAATGAGGCGGACCATCCGAATAAGTATTTTGTGTCCTCAGTACATGCATCCATGTATCTATCCTGTGCTGTTTTATCCTCTATCTTATATTAACAGTGAAATGGAGATGCTATGACCCATTGTGGTGGTGTACATCAAGAAGAGGAGGCCAAGTACCAAACCATGAGGTACCCCATTATTTATCTAATGTGAATAAGAGATCACTTCCCCCAAGATACCCTGAAAGAGCCTACCTGTGTGGTTACACTCAAGCCAGGCAAATTCTGTGATGCCTAGCTCAGAGAGCGTGGACAAGAAAGATCTCAGTTGTTATTAATGTGCCATTGCAGGAACCAGGAAAAAGGAAATTCAGAATACAGACATGAGATGACATCAGACAATTGCTTCAAATGAGCCACTGTTTGGTGTATCACAGTTTATCAGGACCTTAAAGACTGACAGGGTACAAGAGTTATTGTGGTCTGCTTCACTGAGGCTGTGGTCACTGCACAGCATTAACAAATCATTCTCGATAGGTAACTGCAATGAAATTTATGAGTATGGGATCGTATATTTTTATATGAAGACTTAAGATGCAAAAATCTCCAAGTCTGTCTGATATTTTTCTTTTAAATGAATTTTTTTTTTTTTATCAGGCTCCTATGTTTAGGTTCAGTAAATTCATTTTAATGGCAATGAAAATGTTATTTGTCAGTTCTTGAAATGTCTTATTTTCAAAACTGTCACTTTAGTCAATTCATTGGTATTTAACATATTTGATTGTCTTTGTGTGAAGTCCATGTGTGCTTTTTTTTTTGCAAAAACCTCTAGAGCGGTTCTTTAATGTAGGTTACGTCCATTTCTGTCAGAGTTAGAGCAGCATACGGAAACACTGTTGCATTACATGCTACTGGCGAAATCCTGTCATTGCCACTGTAATGATTTTCTTTAGCCTCAGAACGGGAATATGAGAATTATGAGAATTATGAGGTTGATGATGTTTCCTTTTGCCAGTGACTGAAACTACCACAGGTTCATCCATTTTATCATACTCCATCTTGTTTAGTTAAAAATCTCTTTAAACAGGATAAAAACTTGCAGCTCGACAATTAAAAGATGGCTCATATGCACACTGTCATTCATCTTGAAATCATATGATTCAATTCACCTGTTCTGTGGACTTTGAGGCTTTTGCTGACGAAGGGTGGTGGCATTTATCAGTTTCTGCCAACAAACTGGTATTTCTGAATGAGCTGACTCTGGGATTTTAGCGGGTTTGAAGTGAAAGCATTTGATGAACATATACTGTGCGGAGAGCATTTGCTAAATATCATTATCTCATTTTTGACAGAGGGGGTGTTTAGCGGCTTTTGTAACTTAAGACTTCATATATACTCTTTACTTTTGAATTAGGCACTTGAGCACATAGCCATTTGCCCTGTATTAAATGTTAAATTGTTGTTGTAAGCTGTACTGATTGCATAAAACAGGAAGCATGAACACATAGCATGAAACATATGGGCCTGTAAAGGCCATGACACGTCAACCCGATAGTCAGCCGTTAGTCGTTGAGCTTCTGTCAGCTCAGTTTTAATACTGTGTTCGACACCGTTGGCACTAGTTGGACCCCACTGGCCAATTCAGCATGTTGAATTGGCCCTGGGCAGTTGTTGAGATAGATCACTCTGATTGGCTGGTCAGCTTTGCGAGCCAGTTTACAAGAATATCCAGAGTGATGAAAGCAAGCCAAAAACATCAAGAGTTCTAAAAGCTGTTATAATTTTGCACCTTCATATTGAAAGAGGGCATTCTACTACGCAAACATTTTCATTAAGAAATGGCCATCTGGAATGAAGAGAGTGAAGACCAGCTGATCAACATGATTCATATTCAAAATAGTAAGCAACTGTTGTTTGTATATCCGCAGTCCTAGTTTCGGTTTCCATTTTTGAATGGTGAATATAGATTACTGCCACCTGCTGGTATGTGTTCATGCTTCCTCTCATAAAGGAGCAGAACATATGTGCTAGTTGGCTGTTAGATGTAATCTTTGCGGTGTATTCCAGCACAACATTTTTTTAACCAGATGCAGGCGTCACAAGGCAACAACACAGCCAGCTTTCGATGCCACTAGCTCTTTGATGTCGGCCTTAAGTCACAGCCTTAAGTTTGCATACTATCTAGGATTACAAATTAAACTTTCTCCATGGACTTACCCCTCAACCCCAGTTTTCAGGCTGATTTTCAAAAAGGATGGTTTTCTCCTGAAGTCTTGAAGTGAAGAAAGACTTGCTCAAGGGAGCACTTGACTCAATGGCAGCAGACACAGTTGCTTACCTTTAAAGACTCCAAGGCACTCTTCAGGTATACAGTGTGACCTTTCATGATGAAAGTGCAGAAAGTGGTATTTTAACAATATTGTGATGACCTTTCAATATAAAGGCAGGGTAAGAATTGTTCTGAAGCTTATCCACTCAATCAGGTGCTCCTAGAGAGCTTTTAACTATCATTTTGGGGAGGGATCTACTTCCTGTTAGCACTAGCAGTGCTTTTTTAAACACACTTACAAAAGATGTTGCTTTCATTCTTCTTCTTCTTTTTTCTTTTTCTTTAAACAAAATTACAGGTTAAAATAATTAGTTCAATTATTTTTGTTAAAAAATATTTTTTAAATTATCATCTTTAGGGCAAAGGTCCATAGATCATATGTTAAGAGGCTTTGTTTAGAATACTATACAAATGTACTGTTTCTGCACATATGGTATACTGTGCATAGTCAACTTGAGTTTCCATTTCCATAGTGACAGATGAAACAGAAGTAAAATTAACCAAGATTTTTAACATCCTTTCTTTATTTGATTTTGTATTTGATATGACTGCCAAAAAGAATTTTGCCACTCACATGCCATATCTTTATATAAAAGAAGTATGCCAGTATGCTATTTTGAATTCAGCCATGAATTTACTAATAACTAATGTTTATCACAAAATACTGCATACTGCTTCACATGCTATTTATAGTAGCATACAGTGTATGCAGCATGTTGTAAGTAGCATTCTATTCTGAACATGTATTAAATATCTGTATAGAACAAATATATTTCGTATCAATCTAGAAATAAAGGGAGATGATTGAAAAATAGATCTGCAGTGACCATCTGGATTCAGGTTGGTATGTTCAAGCATAGAGATTTTCGATGAGTTTTAAAGGTGATATGACATAAAAGTCTCCCCTGGAGCAGACAAACCATCATGGGGAACTGAGGAACTACAGCAAGTGAAGACATGATATATATTCTAGCGTCATTGGCCGTCTGCATTCATAGAGAAGCTGCAGCAATGTGGTATGTTTTCTGGTTCCTTTTATCTACTTCCAGGACCCACAAGCATGCAAACATGCACACTTTTCTTTATTTAGCTCAAGTTCAGTGTCTTTAAAAATTGCTGATTTCAAAATAAAGAGAATGGGTAAGAAAATGAAAAGGTTGTGGGTCAGGAAAAACACTTATAATTGGCTGATCAACTATAAAAACAAAGACAAGCATAGCTTATTGGGCAAAGGCTCAAAGCAGTGCACCAAGAACATGGGTGGATGTAATCATAACCTGGTC
The DNA here is from genome assembly GCF_024489055.1 of Chanodichthys erythropterus. Lineage (NCBI taxonomy): Eukaryota > Metazoa > Chordata > Actinopteri > Cypriniformes > Xenocyprididae > Chanodichthys > Chanodichthys erythropterus. The sequence continues at coordinate 54,950,182 of NC_090223.1, read as the reverse complement.
TTAGCATCTCCACCATTACCACACCCTGCTGTTCCTTTTAGAGACACAAGATGAGAATATTTGTGCCCTCACAGGATTGCTGCCTGGCTCCATACTTCTGTCTGTCTCTCTCGCTCTTTCTTTTCGTCTTCCTGCTGCAATTCTTTGCCTTCAGAAACCATTAGTGCCCATTCAAAATAAACATCAAGGGAGCGCTTTGATGTGTCTCTTGGCAATAGCCCATGTCTCAGTCTCTGTCGCTCTCTTTTCCTTCTTTTTTCTTCCTCATTTATCCTTTAACCCTCCTCCCACACACACACCCTTCTGTTTCTCCCACGTTTCACAGCCGAACGTTTTTACCTGGCAAATAAATCTATCAACAGAGACCCATTTTTTTGGCAGAACCGGTTTGGAGTCCCTCTCTTAAGTGTAACAAAAGTGAAGTAGCACAATAGCCCTGGCCTGCCATGCGAGCTAATGTTGGCTGGGAAGTGAACTAAGGCAGCTTTAGCTGTCTCTTTCTCTCCCTTTCACACACACAGAAGCTGGTTAAAGCCGCCAGAGTAGCGCTTAATGCCAATTACCACCCCACACAATGAAGTGAATGAAACAGTTAGCGCTCTTCAGAGCGAGCCCCTGGCACACACTGCCTGATATGGTTACTGTGCTGCCTCCCACGTGCTACGCTTTGTGCCATGGGAAGGGAGAGCACTGATATCATCAATCTAACGTTGCGACATTGTCTAAATGACTTGGGGGTTAATTCGGCCAACGTTAAACTCTCCCTGCGGTGGCAGATGGCACCTGCAATTTCCACGACAATATGGCAAGGGATGTTGTTATGGGCACATTTAGGTGGGAAGGTCATGGCTGTTCAGGGAAATATAGCTAAGAGTTTCCTAGATGGTTTCATGATCAAAGCACAGGAAACTTTAAAATAGAGCTCTGTGGAACGAAGGACAATTAGGAGAAGGGAAGTGACAAGTCAAGGGTCATGCGTTCTCTGATCTCTGCCAGGCTGTATTTGTCATTCCATTCAAAGAAAAAACACTCAGTGGATGCTTACGTGCAAGACATGCCGAGAACACTTAGCACTCCAACCTATCTCTGAGCTCTTATGCGCTCATACAAACAGGGCTCTAGTGGCCAAATTACTGCTGCATTTATTAATTTTCTACGAGGGAGCAAATTAAAGGCTGATAATGGGAACAAATATGGCTGGGATTTCTCACCGGGGTCTGAAGTACTTCATTATGCCGCAGCATTGTCTCTGAGCATGCTGGGCCAGTGGTGCTTCCAGGGGCATTCTAATCCTCCAATTAGCCCTAGGAAAAACCAGCTGCCCAGGCCCTGGCAAAGCTCACATCTCCCAGGGCAGAGGTAAAGGCCAGGGCCTGGTCCAAGTGTGGAGAGGCACTCAAGAAAAGCATGTCACCATTAAAACCTCCTCCCTCCACTTTATGGTGAACACTTGAAATTCTAAACTATGGCAGCCAGATAAAACTATTCCAACATAAAACTCCAGCAACAGATTGCTCTCTCTGCCAAAATGGCGACAAAAACCACCTGATGTCTGAATCCCCCCTCCCTCATAATGGGCTGTTCTTGAGCTTGGGGAAAGCATTGGAGGAAGCAATAGGGGTTTTCTGGGAAAGGCCTTCACCTTGGAGTTGGTTTCTCATGGAAGGAGCTACAGGGGGTGAGATTTTAATTAAGCATGGAGGTGCTGGGGCAGAGCTGGAGGGAGCTGACAGGGGGAATGATCCATGAACAAAGCCTTCTATGGTGTACAAACAGCCACAGAGTTACCCCCAACTGGCAGGAACCCCGCCTGAACTTTAATGGATGGGATTAACAACCAATCAGGGAGTCTCTTTATGATATCCTCGTGCTATCATTCATCGCGTCCTTACCAAACTTCCTGTTAGATACCCTAAAACTGGCCTCAAAGCAGTCTAATACAGTGAGGTCTGAAGAGATCAACTGGTAAAGCATGGCCTTCATAATGTTACACAAGTTACACTAGGTTGAGAGGACTGCACTCTTAATGGTGACTGAAAACTTGTTATTATCAAATGAATATCCAAGACAGGTGTTCTAGTACTGTGGAGCATTCTGCAGAACTTTGCAGACACAGATTTAGTGTGGGCCTCATTATGGGTTTGAATCCCTGGGAAAGCACATGCTGACCAATGTATATCTTGAAAACTTAAATGAAAACAAGGAAAGGTGCAAAAATGACTTGAATAAACTCTCAACCAAACATAGTAACCACACAAAAATGCAGGTGTTCATTTAAAAAATATAACTTTTAATAAAGGCTACATCTCTTCATAATTACAATAATTAAAGTACCAAGTCGTCTTTAAAATGAAGCTCTATATAATGCATAATTTACATTTTAAGTGGAACACAAACAAAATTGGGGGAGGAAAACACTGAAAAGTAATGTCATGATTACAAGATATCCAAAGCATAAAAAAAAAAAACTTATTTTTAAACATAAACCCCTCAGAAAAGCAAGGGAATATTCACACCCTGAAACAGGGCAGCACACAGCATGGTATCCATGTAGGCACAGGTACTGTATAATACACTAGCGATGGCATGTTCTTATCCGCTCATGCCAATGCATTCCGCAATTTTGCCCTGGAGCTCAGCGGTTTCAAATCGGCTATTCCAGGTCTTTCCATTCAACGTTTACACAGGACATTAACCCTTTCCATGTACACTCTCTGATCTCCCAGATCATGCTGAATTTAAGTTTTTTGAAATAGTATCGCTTCCTATTACTTAGGGTTTTGGAACAGGCTCCAGGACAAGGCTATTGGTTCCTGTGCAATGTCTGGACCTTAAACCAAAGGCACTAAAGATGCAACAACTATTGGCTGGGCGTTAAAGGTTGAAATTTCCACCCAATCAGCAGAGAGGTTTGGAGAGGCGTGCTGGTCTGAAGCACAGTTCGTTCTCTATGGCCAGAAGAGAAGATTCCTGGTACAGTCTGTTGAGTTAAGGTGGCGTGACTCTAGACATCCGTCCATGCATGTATAACATTGGAAAGATCTCCCAATCAAAATAAGCAGCTTGTCCATCATCTGAACACAGGTATGAGGGGAATGACAGTTTAATAAATAGTAATAAAGTCTTTAACGTGTGACAGAAGCATATTATAACTTTGTGTACATATGAGCACCTCTGTATCACACATGCACACATTCTCGCATTCAACACACGTATACACATCTATAATTATCACAAATGCTGGTCAGCAGTTTATGGTATGGTAATACACCAATGTTGGCATGTTGTAGTCCAAACAAGCAAGTGGTTAATTGCATCTTCATTGGTCATAACATCTCTCTTCGTTTTCCAAAGCAAAGGAACAATTTCTCATGATGCATTGCTGGTTCAGATCCCTCTGTACTTCATTGGCTAGTATTCCTTCAATAGCTTGTCAAATGTCTAAACTTCTTAAGCTTCATAAAATGTCTATTTTCTGTCTTTGAGTTAGTCTTGAGTGCTGGGTAAGTCCACATATGGGCTGTCATGTTCCTTTAGTCCATTCTCTCCACTTTGCCGAGGATTTTGCCCTCATACATTGGCAGAACTGTGCAGTCGTCCCAGACCTCCTCAAACACAGCACCACACTCAAACTCATCACTGGCCTTCTTGAAGTAGTACCTGAAACATAGCAAATGTACGATCAACAAACTGCTGATGACATTCATCAATGTATAGATCTATAGGTCAAAAGATATGCTTCCATTCCAGAAAACAACAAATTTTTGTCTTCCAAGCCTATGGACCTTTTCATGTTGACTTTAAATAGCTGTATCAGACACTAATGCTATCCTGTGTTGCACTCCACTATTTGGGGGACAAAGAGGTGCTTTAGCCTAAATTAGAGGGTCTGTTAAACACTACCACACATCTACCGTCAGGCCTCTGGTGTCTAATTGGGAGCTCTGTGAGCAAATGACGGGGATCTTTCACAAGGGTTGACATTTTTGGGTGCCGAGGAGTCTACACTAACTTTTTCATTACCACATTGGGGATGAGACTGAGTTTAATCAAGTGTTTGACCTTGATGGATAGCCTCTTTGCCTCATTTCTATTGTCCGATTTGTCTCTTTCCCTCCACCTCTGATGCACTAATGATCTACACCTCCTCCAGAAGGAAGAGAAAACAGTGGGAGGGGAGGGAGTGGTGAGGTTTGCCTCAGTAATTGGCTTTGTAATGGAAAATGCCCCCTCTTACTAAATTGCGCTGCGGTGCATGCTAGGTTTTTACAAGCAAACACCACCAAGTCATAGAAACAGTACACATAAAACACACACAGGAATAACCATGACTCAAAACAACAACCAACAAGAACAAAGTTTCTTTTCTTCTTTCAATATGTCGGAAACAATCCATTGTTTTCCCACTGCCCAAGCTTAACTTCATAAATAAGGGACAAACTAGAATACTGCAACATGGCACATAATTACATCCTTATTTCTGGAGAATAAGCTATATCCTCCTCCGCAAAATCTTCAAAAGGGCAGCATGGCTCTTATTTGTTCGAAAAAAAAAAGAGAGGGAGAAGAAGAAAGAAAAAGAGAAAGAAGTCTTTCCATTGGAACATGTTTTATATGGCAAGATTTTCTCTTCGCAACATCTGGCACCAATATCGTCTGGCAACTCTGGCAGTACTGTTCTTTGTTGAATTTCTGCCATGTTGAAATGACCCGACTCCACACATTTTCTGCGATTAAAACCATCAGCTTTGAATTCTCTTTTCCTTGAAAAAGTGCATGGTCAGAGAGGGGACCTTAACGTTGGGAATTTTTCAATATTCAACAAAGTATTAAACAACAAACTATTTTATACAGAGTTGGTAAACTAGGGTTATCTAGATGGATAACCCTACAACCGCATGTTCAACATGGAGCATTAAAGATTTTTGTCAAGGGGCATTTAAAAGCCATAACCAGCATAGTTACCAGTTAAAGTTCCTCAACTGTTCCGGTGTGTTTAAATGGGCTTTTTTGGAGACAACATGCAAAAGGAAAACCATTGGCGGCCATCCGACAATGCCCCATTCAAATAAAAGGGCCAAAACAAAGAGAGCCTTTGATATAAATGAGAAATAATCATTAAAAAAAAAGAAAAAAAAAAAAAAAAAAAAAAAGATAGTCGTATGTAAACACACACTCAAATGTATGAGAGCAACGTAGCTTGATACAATGGTTGAAAAATGTGTGTGAGTCTTTGTGCATCAAATGAAAGGCCTGGGCTTCAAAGAGCTGCTTATTAAATGTGCCTTAAGATGAAATCAATACCAGATGTGACCAAACGGCTACAGTTAAAATTCCCTCATTCTTTCTTCTCTGTGCACCCACCCCTCTCTCTTTCCTGTCGTCTTAACTCCATACTTGCTGCTAATCTAAATAACTTACAGTAAACATTGCAGCCTTGCAGAGACCAACACAACCAGTGTCAAAACAAATCAACAAATATCTTGCAAGAATATTTTTTGAGTTAGCTAACTGCAAATTTCAGCAGCCGTAATATCAACAACCAAAAATAAATTCTCTTGTCAGAATTGAGAGTATACCTGTAGTTGCCTTTTTTCCTTAGTTGTTCCTTGAAGTGTCCAAGTGTGAGGCTGTGTGTTTTCATCATCCGGCGGTACGGGATTTCCTCACCGCAAAAGAAGTATGTGACCACTGTCTCCGAGCCCAAACTACTGTGGCAACCTGACATCTTCTTGGGATCTTTTGGTCTGTAAAGACAAACACAGATGAAAACAAATGTTAAGATAATCACAAGAAAGGAAAATGTTAGCTATGCCTTTAAGATCACACAAGGCGGCATGCAAAACATTTGAAATCTGTAATTTCACAAAAGGAAATATTTAGCGTGGGACTTTTCAGGTGGAAGCATGTTAAGACTGAAATTATTAGTGGTATTTGGCATAAATCACTATTACTATTGCTCATATAGGATTGATAATTTGAAATCTTAAACCTAATTATCAAACTTCAAGATTGTTATTTTTAAATATTAGTCCACAACTAGGTTAATATTTGTCTAGCTTAAGCACAATAAAATACAACAGAAGAGTGTTTTAGTCAATAGTTGACTCAATAGTAAATAGTTGATTCAAATGCAGTGCTTTGAGTTTAACAAAGTCATGCTATCAGAGATGAATGAAGAAAATGATTGCTAAGATCAGACAGTCACTGTCAGCTCATTTGTGCCCTCCATTGGCCCCTTTCTCCACTTCATAGTGCTACATCAGAAAGTGCACCCCAGCCTTAGACTTTGACTGAAGGTCAGCCAATTAAAAATGAAAAAGGGCTCATCAGGTGGCCAATGCTCCACACTTTAAATACTGGCCAGGGCCAGAGACCAAGAGAAAGAACAACCAGGTGTTTTTGAAGGAGGAGAAAGACTAATTGCTGCAAGGCATTTGATGACTAATGCACTGCATGCATATGTGTGTCATTCATCATTGAACAATGAGAGTATGCAGAAGAATGACAATTAGGAGATACATACTCATCCATTTGAAGCACTGAACTGCCATTTTGAACAGGCACTGGGTGACTCTTGTCTCTCTGAAGGCTTGATGTTGAATGCCTGTAAAGTGGAACCCATATATCGATACTGACATCAATCAAAAGTTTTTAGAAAGAAATTGCATACAGAGTGTTGAAACTGGAACTCGTACCTCTGTTTAGAGGGTTTGGAAACTTCCTCCAGGCGTCTACGGGCTTCTTCCAGCTGTGCTAGGGTGTTGGGAGGGGGTAGAGGTGGCATGGCGGGGTCCTGAACGAAGGGGTGTGCAGGCTGGTGTGCACGGAGATGCCCACTGCTTCCGCCACCTCCCCAGGTGTGTGTGCGCGTGGAATCCAAACAGTGCAACTTCTTTACATTTTGAGTGCTGCAACAACAGACAATTTGATCATGTAAGTTAACAGCACAAAGACTCACAGGAATCAAGGTGAGCAGAGGCAAATGGTAAACCTCTATCTTCAAAACTATTACTCTGTTAAATAAACAACAGAGAATGTTCAGTCCCTAATCCTAACTAAACATTGGTAGTACCTTTTTGTAGTACCCTTTGGCGCATGCACAAAGATTTTCAGAGAATGAAGCTTACAACATAGACATGACCATAGAGTTGCAAGACAGACCTGTGGGGCTTGTGCTTGGTCTGTCGGTCACTCTCCAGGATCCACTGCCATACATTTTGAGAGCGGTCTGTACTGTCAGCTGGCAGCTGGAGAAGACTGCTCTCCAACCCTTCCGTATTCACCTCCTCTCCAGATTTACACAAACGCTTGGATAAAGAGCTGGAATGCCTGGTAGAAGGAAAATATATGTTGAAAAAAAAAGTTTTATAAATACTTTCATCTATTGACACCAGGATGCCACAATTAAAAAGCGAAGAAAAAAAAAAGCTGGAGTTTACCCTAAGGCCACTTCTGCAGGGCTGCCACACTGGTCTCTGCCCAGACTCCGGCTGCGAATGTAGGGGGCGGAGCAGCATTCTGAAGCTCCATGGCACAGGCACTGCACCCGCTGGGTTGCCTCCGCCTCGATCTGCTCCTTGCTTTTGGGCCCAGCGTGGTGATGGATGTAGTGGTGATGGATGTGCTTGGTTGACTGTCTGGAGATGAAGGTCTTGGCTGGCACATATCCATTCACAGAGCCAGACTGTGACCTGGTGCTGGGACCTCCCCGAGGCAGCGGGCGCTGTTCAGGAGAGCGGGAGCGCGGAGAATGCCGATGCATTCCTGGAGACTGACAGCCAGGGGTCTTGAGGACTCGGGAAAGGTGCTCATCCAGGATGGCCTGGGGGTCCTCCTCGCAAGAGCCAGGAGGGAGCAAAGGCAGAGAGTGGGATGCACTGCTTCCAGACACCTCAGATTCATCCCGCTCCTCCTCCTATAAACGCACACAGAAAACGCAATTTTATAAAGAAATACTTGCAAACAGCCATTTAGGTAAACTGTTTAAGGAAACAGAACTCAACTCTTGTTATGAAAAAATGTTTGTGTGCTTTCTGAATTCTTTGATAGAGGAAGTAATGTTTGCAGCAATACAAACCTCCTGAATCTGTTGAAGTCTCTCTTCCAGGGAGCTCATAGTTTCCTGTTCCCGCTTCAGACGTTCGAGTCTGGCTATCAGCTGTGCTGCAAAGGCTGCTGGCTCCACAGGAGTCATCTCCTTAGGTGGCCGCCGTGTCCTCTGCACAACCAGAGAGAGATACAGATTAGCAAGAAGACCAGACAGGACAGGAGGGGTTGATTTCTACAGCTGCCCTCCCTGCATAAGTCTACTGCCCATCCAATGCACACACAAACACAAACACATGCCCCACACCACTGGCATGGGCCGCTGCCGGCATGAGCAGTTGGTCACGCTCTAAGGAGCCTCGGCTTGTTCCCTCTGTAGTGCAACCAAGCCATCAGCCCGGCCTGTGAAGTGAGGCAGCTTCAAAGAGCCCTCGTCAAATATCAAACGCTCACCAGGGGCGGCAGGGACACTGGCTTTACATCTAGCAATAAAAGTCACATATCGACAGGGGGAAAAAGGAGGGAGGCAAAGAAAAAAGGAAAGAGAGGGGGATTAAAAGAAGAGAAAGTAAGATGGCGAGATGTGTGCCGCCACTAGAGGAGTCAAGCAGTGGGAGATCAGAAGCACAGAGGTAATTTATTCCCCCCCAACGACAGCGGGCACCTTTGAGCTACAGTAGCCACATTATCCGCCTTCCCCATGTGTGTGTCTCACACAAGGATTTTCTATCACTTTCTTATTATTTTTATTATTATTTTGTGCCCTGCCTTTCTTGATTTGGCTTCCTCTTTCCATCTCTTTGTGAAGATAAAGGGAAAGACCAAAGAGAGAAGAAAGAAAGACGAGTTGCTGGTGAGACTTGCAGCAGCTCCAGGCCCCTGCTGCCTAAAAGTAACATCCTGGGAGAGGCAGCCAGTCATCACCAAATCAGAAGGGAAATATTACAAGCTAGAAAAAAAAAAAAAAGAATGAGAGAGAGAGAGAGAGAGAGAGAGAGACAAAAAAATGGGAAGTTTTTTTTTCAACACAGAAATTGAAATGGCATGTATGAGAGTACAAGTGCACAAAGAGTAACCAAAGTGACAGGAAGAGGAAAAAAGAACCAAAAAGGAGAGTAAGAAAGGATGAGGAGGCATGGGGAGGGTGGATACGGGTTTGTTTGACTTGCTTAACAAGTTGTCTTTCCAAACTCTTTCCCCAAACACAAACTGACCATCTCTCTTATTCTGCTTTCAGGGAGGCAGAGAGGAAACGAGGGAGAGGGGGATGGAGGGTGCTGTTGGAGGAATAAAAAGGGTGCAGCTCAGTTGGAAGTTGTCACTTCCCTTGAAGTCAGCCCCATTCATCCGCTGATCAAAGCACTCTCAGAGAGAGACAGTTGATTTTGGTGCCCCAGGATAAAACAGACTCATTTAGTGTGGTGTGGCAGTTTATTAAGAGTCATTATCCGAGAAAAAGCACAACAACACGGTCCACAACCATGAGAGGGTAACGCTTTTTAATTGGGGGTGATGTTGGAGTTGTGTGTGTAGTTCAGAAGAATGGCAAGGACACTTACAGGAAACGGAGGTAGAGACACTTGGCCGTTCATCCTCATGTTGCGCTGCATCTCTCGCTGTAATTGTTTTTTACTTCCCAGCTTGTAAGGAGGGATGGCATCTCTATCAGGACACAGAGAACGATGAAGGTTATTCACTGCCCATACTCATACACAAACAAACATACATACATCTTTAGCGCCAATAGAGTGTTTCAAAAAAACTCAAAACCTGTAGTCAAACAGATCAACACTAAGTATATTGTTGAAATAATGGCCCAAAAAAAAAAAAAAATGCACTCTCACCCTGTACAAACTAAAACCGCAAGCCTAATGACTTTCCTTTCAATATCATCCAGAACCCAAAGTTCTTCATCTTACTCCATGTCAGCCGTGAGCATTTTAGAGTGCTGGTAACAGCAAGATCTTTCTCTGCACTCTTGCCCAGAACAGACGCCCAGGGCACGCTTAAAACCAAAGGGCAGCAAAACAAATGCTGCCACTAATGCCAACACACAATCAAGCGCTGCTACCGTTATGACATCTATATGACGTTACCAATAACAATAAAAGGACGGCTCGTGTTTCCATAAACACTTCTAATCCATCTAATCCACAGCAGAATGTTCCTAAACCTCCACCTCTTCAATCTCACCCTTTCTTGCCTCTAAAGCCAGACATCTTTCTCATCCTTTGCTCTGCTTTTTTTTTTAAAAAGCCAGGCCAGTTTCCTTTGCTCTGTTCTGACTCTGAAGTGTATGACCTAGCCCAAATGCAGTTTCCAGCACGTCTTTGAAAGCTCACAGTCATGCGCATAAAGCCGTCGCTCCAATCTTCATTTGGCAAGCGCTCGGCAGTCAGCCTCTGATCTTGCGCACATCAAAAGGCTGGTTTGTAAGATAAGGTAATGTTTGAAGTCGGCGCAGCGGCATTCCCTAGCGTCCAAGTAAATCCATAAATAAGATATAAGCAAAATTTCCCCCACTTCTCCTCCCCTCCCTCACTCCCTCCCTCCCTTTATCTGGAATTCAGATTCTGATTTAACGCTGTGCCTTTTAACTCAAATAAAAACGCAGCTATTCCAATCAAATCAGCCTCCAAATAAAGAACACAGAGGCTGTTTTCCCCACTGCGTATACTACTTCAAAGTGGCACAAATAAAAACAAAAAATAAAATAAGAAATGCAATGGCTAAGTATGGGTAAAATCATTGGACAGGAGCATGTAGATAAATTCTTCAGTAAAAATTTGTGTTTTGCAAACAATTAAATGTTTGATAAACCTTTGTTTGGCTCATTAATTTGAATTAATGTTGTAAACTTGTAAGTACAATTCTGCAGTTTCTACTATTAAAGACATACTTCAAACGGGAGATTATTTGAATTTAGTATGAGGACGAGTCACCCAAGAAGCTGTTGCACATTTAGTTTAAAAAAGTGCTGCATGGTTAGACCTATCAAAATATTAATCTTTGGTTCAATCAGCCCACTGTCCACAGACACTTTCTCTGTTCGGAGCTTTGGGGTGTCACAGGCTGGCTGTGCTTTATGGGAATCTCCTATTCACTTGTGCAAGTAATTTTCAAAGCAGCCAGCCACCCTCTTATCCCTCTAAGCTCCCGGGGCCTAACAATGGGCTGAAAGCGATTCAGTTAAGCCTTTCATCCAGCATGCACTTTATTTCTCACTCTCTGCACTTAGCTATGCACTCGCACAATTGCCTCTGCCGCAAACACGGGGGGGGGGGTTGCTTTCAGGAGGAGGTGGGGTTGAATGGGTGGCGTACGTGAGCGTCTGGGGGATGGGGGTCCCAAACACCCTAATCCCAGGTGACCTGCTCTTGTGCTCCAGAAATGGCTAACCTCTCAAAGGCCTAGCTGACACTGAATCCCTCCATTGCAGCCGCGGTGGGCTCATACCAAACCTCCCTGCGAGTTGAGATTCCTTTAATTTACTGCCAAAGCACCTCTATGAGTGTCTTATAGTCCACATGGCAAGTTAACCCCAACCACCCCCCCTTTTTTTTACTGGGACAATGGCAAAACCCATAAATAATGACTATGTCTTTGGTGACTATGTTGTGCAAAGTCTAAAAAGAAAGCTCTTGAAGATCAAAGCTATATAGGAAAGAACATGAGCAAAAACAGGACAAACTAGCCAGTGTCATTTCCTGTTGATCAGCAAACATTAGCTTTAATTAACGGATAGAGGAAGCACATTATCTGACTCCAAGTGGGTAGTCCACTCCAAGCCCCTTAAGACTCCAGCAATGCATTAAAGACATCTCATAAACACATTTAAATGCCAATGTATCACCTAAATGTGTACCATCTCATTTACTAAATGACTAAACTACATGACTAAATGACTAAACACTTAAACCCAATGTCTGCTAACAGCCCAAGAGAGATGTTAGTCTTTGACCACAGCCTAATGATACGCTGTACTATGAACCTTTCAAGGTCTAATTTTTAGAAAGACACATTTTCTTATTACTTTGCTTAATATGAGACACGCAAACACTTACACACTACTGTCTGTCATGGACATAGAGTCATCTGTCAGGGCATCACTGGAGACCTCGCTGTCATTGGCACTGGTGGCAGGGGCAAAACTATAACCGGACGTAACACGATAAGGGTTTCCAGGGTCACTTCGTCTGTAGGACCTACAGGAACAAAAAATATTTATTTTTTTAGCTGAAAGGATGGTATAGTGGTTCAATCTCAAGGCTGGTAACTGGTAAGTTGCTTAGTTAATTCATGAATTCACAACTGAGCAAGACACTTAACCTCAGGTTACTTAAAAGGGACTGAACCTAAGGCACAAAAGTGTATCACTTTCCGAAATGTGTTCCACTGCATTCTCAACCTTGCCACAAAAGGAACTACAGTGGCTAATAGCATAAATTGACTTCACAACTTTCTCTTTCAGGAAAGCTACTGTCATTGCAGAGCAACAGTTTGAAGGGGAACTTAGCCAGCTATAAACTATAAACAGCTTTTGCTATGTCTAGGGTTAAGTTGACCCCAAAGCAACTTTAACATCTATGAAAATTTGCTAACTGTATTTATTAGAAGAATTCATAAAAATGCACATCACATGTTGCAGTGTTCAAAATGCCTGTACACATTTTTACCCAATCTGTGATATCTGGGGTGCATTTTGACCCCACACAAAAACATCACTGAAATTTACACATAACAGGAGGGTTAAAAAAGGTAATGCATCCAGTTAATGGGACAGACATTTGAAGGTAACCTGTTTGCCATCTTGACTACCGAGGCTTGTTTCCACCACAGTAAAGCAAGGAAGTACTTTAAAGTACTTGTGTGGACTATTATTCTGGCCTCAACGATGTGGATTAAAACATCAGTTAATTAAATAAATAAAAAAGAAAAATGTTACATTATCATCCAAATATTAGTTTTGCCATTTAGAGCAAAAGAAAAAAAAAAAAACACATTGCGAATGAAAAAAGCTTACACCATGGCCTCCCTTATGTTTGTGAAAAGGGTCCAGCTATTTTTACTAGTCTTTTTTCTTGATGGTGGGGGGAGGATCTCAAGCTCAGTTTGTCTTTTCTCTCCTCTTCCCTTTCATCTCCCTTGCCCCACCTCCCCCCTGGGGCAGCCCGGTGAGGGCTGATCAGGGGGAAAGTTAAGTGAGCAGCACATCTGTGTGAATTGCCAATGCCACTTCCCCTCAGTGGAGCATATCTGGGGCCTTTTGTCTGGGCCAGGCACCCCGTTCCTCACTTTACCTCCCCCTTCCAAACTTTCCCGTTTCATGTCATTCCTTCTCTTGTGCTGTTTCCTCTGCTAGGGCACCTCCTCCACATACCCACCCAGGCCCTCCCTCCAATCTCTCTTGCTCTCCATACCCCTCTCTCCTGCTGTGACACATTCCTGCTCCACTGGAAGAGGAGGAGGAGGTAGAGAACCTGAGTCGGACTGAAAGAGAGAGAGAGAGAGAGAGAGAGAGAGAGAGAAATAAAGAACATGAGAGAGCGGAAAGAAAGAAGAGAAGAAGGGGGAAGGAGGGCCTCCTCTTTATGAGAATGCCTACTGCCAGCAGCGCTGTGAGGGGAGACCCAGCAGGACTATAGCCTACGGCCCCAACTCAAACCTGACCTTTGGAAGCTCTCGCTCAGAGTCAGGTATTTAGCACAGCTGGGTTCACATTCTTCCCTCGCTCACCCCCTCATTCATGCTTTCTTTCATGAGGTGCCTCGCCCCCCTCTGTCCTTCTTTTCCGCTCGCTCAAAAAGTGTGCTTATTCTCCATCCGTCGGGGTTTTTTTCCTAGATAAAAGTGCAAAGAGAGGCAGTTGAAATCAGAGGAGAACGGTGGTAAATAAGAAACGGAGGAGATGAAGGCCACGGTCTCTGTGACTCACAGAGGAGCCGCTGCTGCGTGTTGTTTTGTGAATAACTCGATTCAGAAACACAAAAAGAGAGAGAAATAAGTTCCACATGCTTCAGATGAACAAAAAAGTGCCCCGAGAGAGAGGAAAAACAGACTGCTCAAGGAGCATTCTTCAAAAAGAAATCAGGGAATAACATCAAAAAAAGAGAGACTTTGCTTACTCTCGTCTGGTTCTTAATCATCTCCTACATAAACAACTAGACAAAGATAAGCAGAGATGAAACATTCTGTCACCTTCTTCAAGATCACCCTCCCAATGGGCTGTCATTGAGATAGATAAACATTTGTCTGACACCACACCTTGATGGGTCACCTCATTTACAACCTCAAGTGCTATGACAGGTATTAATTCATCAAACCAGATTTCCCCTGGTGTTTTATTAAACCCAGACAATATACTTTTTGAACAACCAAACAAACAGCTTGTCAAGACATCTAAAGGTGTCAAACATAAATTACATAGTACAGTAACAGAGTTTGTGTAAACGCAGACTATTTAAATCAAAATAAGCTAAATCTTGTGAGTTGGGTACTTTTTTTGTTAATAAAGCAAAAACAAGAGTTTCAGTTTAGAATCAGTGACATTTTTGATGTGTGCCACTTGTTTTATCCATTTGACGGCTGAAACCAATTTTGCATTGTGAACTAGCCTTGATCCTTGAAGATGATCCTCTAACGGCGGAAGAATTTCAAAGCAGAGGAAACTGTGTGGAGCCAGCAGAGGGCCTGGTGCTAGACAATATTTACATGAAAGGAAGAGCTGCTCTATTGATGTTTTTTCCCTTCTCTCTCTTTCTGCGTAATGCAAGCCAGGTGAGAGCAAACCGCCCCAAACTTGCGAGAAAGGGCCTCTCATGTTTAAAGCAAGAATTCAAGTGCAAGAGCTACATGAAACCATAATAATACACTTAAAAACTCATTACCAATTTGTCATTAACCTGATAAATTTATTCAAAGTGACTTACATTACACTCACACAGAGAATTATTCCTTCTAAAGTAACCTAAGAGTTAATGTCTTGCTCATATTTCAAACAATCTTTGCGATGCTTCAACCTACAACAGTTAACCCATTGGGTCTTTAATCACTAGGCTGCACCTCATAGGGTGCATGATACACAAAGCAGTATAAGCAGGTAGCAGTAGGAACTTTGCAGGATTGTGAATTTATGGTGGTAGCATATAGTAAGTGAAAAAGATGTTTTTTTGGATGCCTTACCTGTAGCTTTTCTCCAATGCTTCTGCAGCACGAAGGGAAGGAGGTGACCGTAGCGCTTTGGCAGACAGACCCACTACAGTGGCCAAAGCTTTGGCTTTAAAGTCATTACAACTCCATTCTTCCTCTTCATTTAGAGTCGGCATCGGCAAGTATCCGCACACCAGTTTTAGGCCTCCTAGTCCATTGGGATTTACATGACTGGGGTTCTCACACCCGGTTCTGACGTACTCAAGGTATATGTCTGAGGTCAAGAACATCTGATAGGCGTTCTCCTCCATAGCCGTCTGGATCTCCATTTGAGCCTGATCAAACATTGCGGAGTCAATCTGCTGACGCTTAATATTATCCCTAATAAAGGTCTTAGTGGCAGGTTTAAGCTGCTTGGCCACAACGCTGTTGTTCTCAATATACCGCTTGTAAATGGCTTTGGCAACTCGGTGCGTTTTGGTATCCTTGAGGTCCATTTGCCTGAACCCATTGCAGGCAAACCAAAAATCTAAAGTGTCCTCACATTTCTCACGTTCAAGATATGCCCGGAAAAGTTGAGCACCATCCTGGTCCCCAAGAAGGAAATGCAAAGATTTGGTCCACCGGGCAAGAGGGGAGTCCGGGGATGCACTGCCCTCAGGTTCCCCAAGTCCATCCTCATCCCTCCTGGCTGTGGAACAGTGAGGATCAGCCATAATGGTTTTCACAGGATCCTTCGGTCTCATCATGGCCAGTTTGCTGGGATGGTGGCATGTCGTCTCACCCTCTTCCCCTGGGACCGGTGGACGTGGGTCATCTTCTCTGAAGCTACTGACCATAGGATCGGTTAGTGTCCTATTCATGGCTCTTGCAGCTCCAGCAGCAAAGCCTTCAGTGTGAAGCTCAGCTGTAATCTCCTCTCTCTCTTAAATCAGCAGGGGAGCTTCTCTCTGAAACACAAAGTATTGATCTCATCAAAACCAGATCCGCCCCAAAACTTCAAAAGAGTCACTTCAGACACATCTACATTGTGCGCGCTTGCGGTGTACAATCGGCTTCGTCGAATGAAATCTAAGCGTCCTGGTTTAAATTCAATGCAGGCACGATATTAAGATATTTATAAGTTTAAGTCAAAATGAAATCAAACTAAATATTTTCGGACCGGGTTGTTTATTCCATTACATTTTTTCATTCAAACCCAAACTGAATCACCTCATCGCGATGTAATGAGAACAGAAAAAACTCACATCAAAGAAACTGAGCTTAGCCGATCAGTTGGGCAATTTTTAACAACATAAATAAAACAACCAAACATCCCATCCTCGATTGTATGAAAAAAGTCCAAGTTTGAAAAGAAGAAACTCAGAACTTTTAAAACGGCGACATAAGAAAACAGAATTTCAATTCACTGTTCACAGTGTTTAATTATGCAGATAAATATGTCGCGTAAATGTCTACACATTTAGCGGAAATCAAAACGCAAAATTAATCGATAGCACGTTTACTTACAGTGTATCTACACAGTACACAAACTTGCATTAGCCTATATCATTAAGGGTCCAGAATTGACAAATAAAGTATAATTGCGTAATGTATATTAAAACTACATACAATTATAATAAATAATAGCATAGTTCAAAACTACACTTTTGATGACAAAAGCTCTCAAATGCATCGAAACACATTCAGAAGTCTAAAAACACATTAAGACGCGTCTCTATTCGTTCAGTTTTAAAGGGTTAAACAACCGCTTAAAGTCTTTCCTTACGGATATAAAGAGTGATCGAATCCAATCCATGAGAAATAAAACAAAAACATGCTGCATTCAACTTCAAACCCCTCAAGAAAAACAAAAGTGAGAGATCACAGGGGGTGAAGTCCCATAACACCATCATGAATACTCTTTAAACACAGTCAAGAGACTCTAATCTAACCTCAAAACAACACAATAAAAACCCAAACCGAAAACACGCGTTTTGATGCAATGTTTATCAGAAATACTTCATTTCACAGCGACACATGACTTCAAAGTCGGTAAACAGCACATCAAAGCAATAGCATGGGGCCAGCGCTGGGAGAACACACACACACACACACACACACACACACGAACGAACGAACACACACAGCTCGAACTCACCATCCATCCATGAGTTCAGTCCCCAAAGTCCCCGTTTTCCAACAACAGAACAAATATAATCCACAATATATCCAATTGCACGCAGTCCTCTCGTCCTCTGATGTTGTTTAGTGTCAAACGCAGATTTGAGGTTTTCACCGTACACTTCCTCCAGTGAAGAGCACACTAGATCCCTGTATAGTGTGTTTGAATGCGCTCTGGTCTCTTATTCCAGTGTGTGGACTGAGCTCAGGGTTTAAGAGCGGACATCAAAGAGCGCAGCCGACCGCACGGTCCCGACAGATACATAACAACACTATTTCTCTCATTCCCGCTTTAAAACAACACAGGTCGCTTCAAAAAGGTCTAAACGCACATATTTATTTTTTATAAACCCTATCGATGCTTCTAACACGAACGCGCTCACGGAGTCGCTGTAAAGTGCCCGTTCGCCAAAGTCCGTGAGGGAAAAGTTTCAACCGAAGCGCAAGGACCTTATCAAAGCAGAGAGATCTTGAGCCGACTCCCCTCGAGCTGTGGAGCGTCAGGAGTAAGTGATCTGCAGCGCCGCGATCCTGCTGTTGCTACAGAAACTTTAAAGACACAGGCCGCTTTTTCCTCTGAGGACTTAGAGTTAACCCCTTCATTACCACATTCACAGTTAACCCCATCATTTCTGCAGCCACGCATAATAGAGCTGTAAAGTTTGCTATCCCAAAACCTCGAGGAGAATAAGCCCTGTTGGAATTTCCTTTGGGTTTTTATAATAGTAGTTTTCGATTTAAATAATATCAGTGGTTATCACTGAATTTTTACTACAAATGACACCTCAAACGAGGTGCTTAATGCTGCTTTGTGTTTGTTTAAATGATATTAACGAAACTATATCTTCAGGTTCAAAGTCTATTTTAACCACAGACATTAATTTACTAATTTTATAAATCTATAACCACTGATCTAAAACCCATACAAAACTCCAGAGAGAATTCATGGTGTAGCAGCAATTCTGTCTAAAAGTGCCACTGCAGACTACATAAGGACTAGGATATAATAATTCACCCCAAAATAAAAATGTTATCATCATTTTCTTTCTTTCTTCAGTTGAAAGCAATGAGATGTTTAGCAGAATATCTTATAATTTTTGGGTGAACTACACCTTTAATTAAATGTCTAAACTGATATTTTATAAGTCAAATAGAAAACATATCTGCAATGCAGACATATACAATGACAGTTCACCCAAAAATATAATTTATGTTGTTCCTATTTCTTCTTTGTTCTATAAAAAGAAGATATATTTTGAAAATGTTTCAATGTGTTGTTTTTTCTTTACAATGAAAGACAATGGCGTTCCTTATTTAAAATATCTTCTTTTGTGTTCAGCAGAACAAAGAAATGCTTACAGGTTTTGAACAACATTAGGGTGGGGGTGAGAAAATGATTTTTTTTTTTTTTTTTTTTTGAGTGAACTACCCCTTTAAGACCAGATGAGGTTGGTTAAAACAGCACAAAAGTTTGAAGTAGGTTACTTTACAGTAGCAGTATAGTTAAAAGTCCTTCTCAACTAAAAAAGTGAAACTACCAGAAAAGCTTGTCCTGCATTTTGAACTAGTGAGGGAGGACGTTCCACTGATTCCACTTATGATACTTCAAAGGCTTGAGCGCTTCCTTTGATGTTCTACATTCACTTTAAGGAGCAGGATATTATAAAATACATGCATTAGTGCTAAATGAGAGGAATTTAAAGAGCAGATGTGAAGCTCTGTATACATTGCTGTCATAATATGGTGAGCAGAACATAAAGTACATTTTAGAAAAGGATTTTTAAGACACATTTTTAGACTTTCAACACAGCTTTGCTCACTTCTTTCTCTTTTCACAGGTAATCTTTCACAATAATCAAATGTTTTGTCTATAGTGGAAACAGTCCATAAATGAGACATTCATTCTAATGCTCTATTCTAATTCTAATGACAGTATAGGAAATAATTGTCCAGGATGGACCATTTACAAGCTCATAGAGATTCATGGATATCGTTGGACAACACTGCAAACTATTTTGCTTTGTGTGCAATTGCTTATTACTGATCACACCCATGCAGCAAAACCTGATTAATAATTAATAATTAGGAATAAAATATTATTAATGTTATTACATTTCAGTGTTAGATTTTCAGTGGAATCTGTGCACACTTTATACGTTCTTTTTTAAAGTTAATCGCCAATGGCCAAAGTCAGTTTTTTTTTCTTCTTCTTTTTTTATATCCTGTTTGGTTCTTGCTGAGTATTCATTTTGGACCGGCTAAACTGAGTGCGTCTGAGAGCGTCTGCTGCTCCGTGATGAACGCTGTGATCAGTAACTGCTCTCAATGACTGTATTGTCTGCCTGCTCTTTCAGCTCAGGGCTAAACTCTCAGCAGTTTGCTTTGAAGTGATTATCCCTTTATCACAAGCCAGAGCAAAGACTTTAGGGAGAACAATGGAAAATGAAAGCAAGTAGGAGGCTTATGGCAATTATCACAGACGTCCACCAGGAGTGAAGTGTGAATGTCCACTTTGTGAATGTGTGTGAATGTGGGGGAGGAGGAAGGCATAGACACACGGCGGCAAAAGAAAATGAAACAGATCATGATTTGCATGGCATACACAGAGCAACGACCATGCTTTTGGAGGAAATGATGGCTTAGGGAAATAAACAAGACCGGTCTGGGACAAAGGTAATGATCCAGATATGAAATTTCTGTCATCATTTACTCATCTCATGTCTTTCCAAACCCATATGACTGTCACAAAAGATAAGCAGCTAATTCCATACAATGAAAACAGTGAGCAGAGTTTGTCAAGCTCTAAAAAGAAACATAAAAGTATCTTAATAGCACAATAACAGTACAGTTAATACAATTTGTACATTATATTCCAAGTCTTCTGAAGTTATGAGATAGTTTTGTGTGAGGAGCAGACCAAAATTTTCACTGAAATCCCTTCTGTCACATTCACACTTCTGCATATTCAAATCTATTCAAGTGTTGTGTCATAACACAGTAACTACACATTTTAGTCAAAACTGAGATAAGACTAAAATCAGGTCTCTGAGAGTATGATCTGTTCTGTGACTGACAAGTTTGTCTCAGCTATGTTCAGATTCATAAATGGAGTGTGAAAATTGAGATCAAAATAATAATAATAAAAACTATCATGTTTTGTAGGTCAGCATTGTTTGTATGACATCAGAAGATTTTTTGTTGTATGGACAGAGACGTTTTTGTATGGACAAGAACACTTGGGGTTTTGTGTGGAACTGGATTGGTTCACTTAATAACACTTGTTGGATCTGACACAATCTGCACTGTAAAAAGCTCTATATAAATAAAGGTGACCTGAACTGACTTGACTTGACTTCTAGTCAGATGAAGTCTGAGCATTAAAACACTCAGATGAAGTCTGAGGATTGAAACATAACCAAATAAAATTATTCTATAAACTATAAGCTCTTTTTATTACCTCATCACTTTGTTTTCTGCGTCTGCTTTTTCATGGAATTCAGCGACAAACTCTCATGCTGATAGAAGACTGTTAATACAGTTTTGGAGACCAGACAAAACTAGATATATTCTGGCAGGGATTTGGCATCCGGGGTTGGATCTGATTTATCTGATATTTTTGACATGGAGATTCATCCGATTTAACATTTTGGTGTTCTCAGCAGGATGCTGGCACGATCTAACAAGAGAAAGTCTTACAGGTTTGGAGTGACATGAAATTGAGTAAATAATGACAGAATTTTTATTTATGGGTGAATGATCCCTTTAAAGGGTTAGTTCACCCAAAAATGAAAATTATCATTTATTCACCCTCATGTCACACAAATGAAAATATTTCAATGAAATCTGAGAGCTTTCTGTCCCTCCACTGACAGTCGATGCAACCACCACTGACGTCTCAAAATGTTCATAAAGATGTTCATTCTCATGTGTTACGCAGCACGTTTGAGCTTCAGCAAGAACCAATGAGGTTCATTCTTGTGTTACGCATCACATTTGAGCTTCCTCAAGAACAAATGAGGTTAATTTTTGTGTTACGCATCACGTTTGAGCTTCCTCAAGAAACAATGAGGTTCATTTTTGTGTTACGCATCACGTTTGAGCTACCTCAAGAAACAATGGGGTTCATTCTCCTTTGTTATGCAGCACGTTTGAGCTTCCGCAAGCACCAATGAGGTTCATTTTTGTGTGTTACGCATCACATTTGAGCTTCTGTAAGAACCAGTGAGGTTCATTCTTGCAATGAGCTTGTGTCCCTTCAGAAAATTTGGACTTAACTGCTCAATTCATGTGGATTAGTTTTAGAATCTCTTTATGAACTTTTTCGAAGCGTCAAAGTTGTAGTTGTGTAGTCAATGGAGAGATATCTCTCAGATTTTATTTAAAATATCTTCATTTCTGTTTCAAAGATGAAGAAAGTCTCACATATTTGGAGCAACATGAGGGTAAATGATGTAAATTACGACAGTATTTAAATTTTTGGCCGAACTAACCCTTTAAGTGTGCATGGCTCAAAAGAAGGGTTGACTGGACACAAAAAGAGAAAGAACTGTTAGTGTAAGAGCAGTCAGCAGAATCAGATGGCATGCAGGGTGTCGGAAAAGATACAATTAAAGTGTGGCGTTAAGATGGACTTTGAAGTTAGACATGGTGTCTTACACCCCTCCAGATGAAGAGAGCAACATTTCAGCTGCTTGTTATGGGCTTTTAAGAGGATCTTGCTAGAAATGGGAGATTTGAAGAAAATGGCCTTTGAGGTGATAGCAGCAGTGGGACGCTGTCAGGAACACGGTTGCTATTTGAAGCTGGTTTAGTCTTTTGCCGAGGAGGGGGTGAGGGGTTGGGTACTGAAGGTTATTTATCAGCATTTTTTGTTTTGTTTTAATCCCATTTTGCGCATGACTTTAAAGTCAAACAATACATAGAAACAATGTCTGATGTTCTCTCTAATCCCTTTTTGGCCCATGAAAGGGAGCACATCTGTAGAAATGATTTTCATTTCCTCTGCCAGTGGTGGGGAGAAGATGAAGACATCTGAAAGGTTCTTCCTCATCCTCTTTATTTCTTAATTTATCTGGGAGGAGAGGCAGGGTTATGGCCACAGTCAATATCAGTTAGTTTTGGCTGCTACTACTGGTCTGATGTCACTCCATCAATCTTTATAGCTATACAGATAAATAAAAGGACAAACATTCTAACAACAACAGGAAAACCTGCTCTTGTACCACAGGAGAAAACTGAGAGTTCCCTCATCCCTCTTAAAGAAGTAAAGCGACAGATGTTTTCTTGTTGTGACATTCATCTGAGTGTAACGGATCATCAAAAAAGTAAAAATGTACGGCGGAGACTTGATTCTCTGCACCTGTTGTTGACTGGATTGTGAGATGTGGCCGTTGCACTCTAAAATGGAAGGAAGTTGAATGCTTGCAGGGGCAGGTTTAATTAGACTAAATGATTGGAGGAGTCCTGTATACATCACCAAGATGTCAAATTGCTGATGAGCTTTCTGCATCAACACAAAATATGATGCCGGTACTAGATGCTGGTAACATTACTGGGATCAATTCCAGAACACAGTTTGTTTTGTAGTGACCAGTGACACCAAAAACAAAAACAAAAAAACAAACAAAGCAAAAAAACAATTTAACCATGTTGGAAAACAGTGATTCTGGCTACATTTCTGTAAAGATGTACCTTTACATACAATTCACAATGGTTTCCAGCTGAAATGAACACTAGAGGCAGTGAAACAACAACAACTTTTATCCCTTTTCACACAAATTGTGATTACAGGGGCAGATTATCTGTCACACACCACAAAAGATCATGGCAGCAAGAGAGGCATTTATGGTCTCACTCCAGTCTTTGAGAAATTAGCCCATTTTCGATTCTTGTGAGGTTTATTACGTTTGCAATTTCACTGAAATGTGACTAATTTGCATGTTTGATTTAATAATGAGGTCCACACTGGTGCCTTAGCAGAAATAAACCCACTCCACGATTGCGCTGGTTGCTTATTTTCCCATTCTAGCAAGAACATGATGGCTTGCGCAGATTTTTAAACAGCAATTTATTATTTTTATAGTATCTATTTATAGTGTTATATTTCTTATAATACTTTGACGTAAGCAGTGTGGGACACTACTTACGTCAAATGCTGCTCCCTTCACACAGATGTCCTAGCAGGGTAAACTCAGGTGTAGTTCACCACATAACTCACCACATAACTATCAACAGGTTTCACTAATGTTTGACAACATCAAAGTGAAACTTTTGTCTTCATTTTGAACAGTGGCTATAGGCTATGTATCATCCCAGCAATTCACTAGTGAAACTGCCTTGGTTGCACTTTTTTAATAACCTGTTTTTCCTCCTTTACAAACAATTTAAGTGAACAGTTTAAATGACAAATTCTTCAATGAATTTAAGAATTTCATTGTTTTTGCAGCACTTGAGCTGACATAAAGATCTGATGATCATGTTGTCCAGCGTAATCTGAGAATGTTTCAAAGAGCATCCAGTGCTTCAGTGAAAGCAAGAACATCTGACCGTTTCCTAAAGAACTTTTGAACTGTCCAAAGGAGTTTACACGAATAATGTCACTAATGTGATTAGTGACCTGAAAATGATAGTGATTTTTGTCTTAGATTTTTCTTCTTTATTTCATATGATAACATATGATTTTAAATGTTATGTTTTCAGTGTGTGCTCAATCTTTTGGACACCACTGCATATTAACATCCCAAGTCGCCTGACAGACACTGGACAGCAAGGCATTGTGGGAAGATGGAATTAACATCATGTTAGTTTAAATGGGCTTGCCTATAAAAGTGTCCTCAACTGGGCGATTAAATGGACCGGCTACATGATCTGGTTTATTGCTTCAGCATTATTAAACAGTAATATAAAAACATGGTCATTTTATATACCACTCATACTGACAGCAGCAGGCAGACACTCACTGTCAGACTGAGCACAGTTCTCTGTGTCATAATGCAACACATCAATATTAATGATGGGAAACAGACAACTGTGAACTTGTCTGGCCCTACACAAACAGAGCGGAAAAAAGGAAACACTGGGAACATGGAACAGAAACTCGTCGACAGAGAGACAAAGGAACAGGAATGATTGTCACACATATTTACACTCAGACTGTGTCACTGTCAGGCTGCAAACGCAGGTTCACTTAATACCACAAGTTTCAAGAAATCTATATAGCCCTGTGTAGACAGATGTGTTGGAAGTAACATAAGCAAACAACAAAACCCTGAAAAAAAGCTGTGGATGTGCCTGTTCAATCACTCCTTTTTTTTTTTTCAGACCAAAAAAAAATGTTCCACTCATTCTCGTCCATATAATGACAGTGAATGCAGTAGTGACCAGCATCAAGCTTTTTAAAAAAGACACAAAAGTATTACAGAAAGATCCCATGCGACCTATGTCGTATAAGTATTCTGAGGGTTTACGATAGGTTTTAGTGAAAAACTAACTGAAAAGAAAAAACTAACTCCGAAGAAAAACACACAAGTTGTGAGAAATCAAGATTAACAAAAATGTGACCTGTAATATAACTCCTAGAAATCCCCAAAAGGGATCCGTGTACTTTCTTCAATTGAGTTGAATATCTCTGGACAGAGCATTTGACTGATGACAGTCAGAATGACAGTTGACAGTTATCATGTGACATGATAACTTCTTGTTGCGATGAACACAGCGCATATATTCACCTCAGAGAAGAAGGTACATGGATTGTATTTCATGTTGCATGTTGCTTGTGTGTTTTTCAGGCCGAGTCGGAGTGAACTGTGGTGCTAAAAGAGTCTCATGAACTCGCAGTCGAGCACAGAAGACCATTGGCCAAGGTCAGGATTTTCATTAAATCACACATTACATTTTGGTTTGTTTTTCGTACAAACCCAGAACACTTGGAATATATGACACATGTTGTTGGACGAGAGAAAGACATTTAAAAAAATAAAATAAAAATCTCCTTTTGTGGTCCATAAAATAACTTTTTCTTAGTTTTAGGGTGAACTATCCCTTTAAGGTCTATGGTACATGTGAGTGGCAGACTACAGTTATGTAGTATAATTATTGAATAATTTTTATATAAAATAAAAATTTCCTTTGTGTATTAGCACAAGACTGGTGTGACGGAATCACTTTCACACTTTTTAGTGTCTCACATGCAGTTATGTATGTAATATTTGAGTTAAATTTGATCATTGATCTCAGATTCATAGCCTTAATTGAATTCTTATCATTTTAATTGTCCTTTTGTAGATTTCTAATTTTTGTGACAGCTTGTTTGCTCAAAATCTTATCAATTTCAGTCCATCAAATTCATGTCATGACTAAAAGAGTATGTATAAGAGAATTATAAGCGTATAGGTGCTACTCATACATCAAGCAGAAAAATCTGGATTAATTTCTTGTAATATGACCTTCCTATTAGGATCTAGTTATCTCTCTAATATCCTGTGGCTTCAGTCTTTGTTAATTTAACTAGAAATACATCTGTGTTTTCTACATATTCTGATTACAAACACACTGAGAAAATAAGGGTGTCCATTCATTCATTAAGGATTAGGTGTCCTAATCCTTATTAGGGTCGGAGGTTGCTGGAGCCTAACCCAGCATCTTGGGCCACAGGTGGAGAAACACCCTGAGTGGATGGCCAGTCCATCGCAGATCTCACACACAGACACACACATATTCATACCAACAGACAAAACCCACACAGAAAGGCCTCCTGGCTGAGTGAACTCTAACACCCTAAATAAGGGTGTGACTAACGGAAAATAACATTTTCTTTGTGAGAATCTTTCCAAATGATCAGACTCATGAAAACATTCACAAAACATACTGTACATTTAAACACGGAAACACGTGAGTAGCTTCACCTTGCTGCTGTTAAATGACAACAGCTAAAAACCTGGATGGCGATTATAAACAATCAGTTTAAATGAAAGTTACATATATGAATTTTTTTCTGCAATAAAAAGGCAGATGAATTGATGTTGAGGGAAGCATTAGCAATATTATGCTATAAAGAGAAAACATGAATAGTTCATTATCTTAGATCATATTTGGTTTAGATCCAAATGAAACATGCATCACACGTCTGTTTGCTTGTTTTATTTGTTCAACTGAGCCAAATAATGGCTGAGGTTAGTTTTTACGCTGATCTTTTGCTGTCCTCATGGAAATTTTCTGCTATCAAATTCAGAAGCTGCCATCATGGCATGATTTTGATGAGAATATCATATGTATTGTCCTCTTTTATCCTTACTGAAAAAGACAAGAGGCCTTTTAGATTTACTGCAACAATTTGAAGAGAAAAGGTTGAGCATCAGCCCCACGAACCTGTCTTTTCATTACATGAGTGGTATTTTTCAAGCTCCTGCAGTACACAAAATATGCACTGAATTAACAGTAAACATTCACAATTACAACTTAATTTTCTTATTAAAGTCAAGATTTAAAGTCGTGCTGCCTAAAGTCACATCAGAATAAATATGTTTAAGAGATGAACACATATGAATGGCACTTTATAGTCACCATGAAATCAAAAATCAAAGTCTTTTTTTTCATAGAATATTGCAGTATTTATGATGAACGATTCATCATAAATACTGCAATACTACAGTGTTCATCATTATTTTTTTTAATTGTGCTGTTAATCAAAATAACTTCCTCTCCCTCTTGCAATGACACCTCTTCTTTTCCCTGATGATGTTTTACTGGCATGAGGGCGGGGCAACCTGTCACTCACATGAGATCCACCAATAGCAAACCACAACCATCCAATCAATTCTCCATGGACAAAATCAAGCCCTATTTTTCTTCCAATTCGAGAAGCCGTTTCAATACATCACAATAGACAAGAAAAGAAACTTTAAAGGTGCAATACGTAATACTGATGCTGTTGAAGTGGGTACTGCAGTCCAAATTTAAAATATTGGAGAGTTATTCCCCAGCCCTCACTCAGGTTGCCAGATGGAGGACACGCAACATGAATAAGCACAATTGACAATGGAATCCGATGAGCCTTACAATGTAAATCGATAAGTTGATTTATCCATGTTTTAATATGCCTCTGGTCATAGACTTTTTTTGATAAATTAATGTCGAGGCTTCTTAGGTCAGGTAGAATCTGCGATTTCTGACCCAGTTTGTTTGCTGACTTTCATGGCTGCAGTGAGAAACTTTCCTGGGTGGGGACGCATCAAGAAACATGGCAGTTAATTGGGAGTGGTCCAAAATTGTTTTTAAATTGTATTTTAAATTTAAATGCAAATGTGTTCTCTGCCATCACACGCAGATAAATCAACAATTTATCTGCTCATCATTTTGTTGCATTAATGCTAAAAACAGCTTGTTGTCAGTTAAAGACAGATAGAAATGTGCCCAAATCATCCATCCATTCTTGTCCTATGTAGACTCACAGGGAATCTGGGATGCTGTAAGCAAGGAAATACCCTGGGTGAGCCATTTTCAGAATCTCTAATTCACCTGTGCTGCACGCCTTTAGACTGTGGGGATCACACCAGAAAAAACACACAAACACGAGGAGAACATGCAAAACTAAAACTCCACACAGAAAAGCCTCCTGGCTCACTTGGGACTTGAACCACAGATCTCCTTGCAACAGTGCTACCCACCAAGCCACCCCTCTGATATATTAATCTTTGACTAAAATCACTTGAACACACATCACACCGTAATTACGGCTTCCAAAATAATAAGTAGGAAGGGCTTGACAGCAGCAGAAATCCCACTAGTGGTGTTCACATGCACTCATCTCCATAAACGTGATCATTCTGATATCGCAAATCATTAGACTGGCTTTCCAAACACAAATCCTAACTTTGACCAAAGTGTTTCATATAATATCAACACTCCTGTGGAATACAGGTATGGAAACCCAACTGCCACCTCCTGTTCCAGGGCCGGAATATACAGGATATTCCACAGGCTGTAATCTGCCTTTATGAGGTAATGGCACACAGTGCTACACCCTCCTGATCAGCAGATAAGACAGAGACAGACCGGAGCGTGTGGAAAAACCTTTGATCCTCCCAATACTCCAAAGATGAAAAATATTGATAAGGTTGAAAATAGCTTTGGTTTTGGCTGCAGTAGGGATCCATTGTGGAGTCCTGTAGAGAGGTCACGTTAAATATGTGACCTCTTGTTTGGATGGACTTGGTGACTGCGGTACGGGGCAAGATCGGATCATAATGGAGGCCGCAGAGAGTTCCTGTGTTATTGTTTAACAGATATCCCACTGTCTTTGCGTTCTGTGTGGTACAGCAATAGGTGAGTGGGAAGAAAGAGAGAGGGAAGTAAATGCCTCAATGAATAGGTACACTTTGGTGTCCCATTACTTTTACAAATCCCATGTTTTTATAGTGAGAGCTATTAGATACAGAATGTAAGTAAACTAATATCTAACATAAGTTTAAAGAAATTTTTCACCCAATACCAAACATCATTTTCTCTCCCTTGTGTTGTTTCAAACCTATATCATTTTTTTCTTCCATGCAACACAATTAATTTCTTTCAAGTAAATAAATGTTGAATTAATGCATTGTTTATCCTTTAATCAGCGATACAGTATTGATTTTCTATTAGACAGTTCTAATCACACCTAAAGTTTTGTGAGGCATTTACAGAATGAGACTGACACCGCAAAAACTCGTCAAGCTCAAATCCATTTAGGTTTAGGATGTTCATGACGCAGCCAGAGTCTTTTTTGAGACATCTTTGTGTTTGCAGGTTGCACCCTGAAGTTGCAGAAACGGATGAGCCCGCTATTTGTTTTCTTTTTTACTCTTTCCCCGCCATTGATGTAATTTTCAAAACAAGATTTTCTTCAATTTTGTCCAAAATGTTGCTTAAAAAAAAAAAAAAGAATTAATGAAGCTAGAATCATTCTTGTTCTTGTTGTTTAAAATCAGAGGATCTGTTCTTTCTTTTGATATACTGCATGTTCAGATATTCATAACAAAATATTCTGGAGGTCACCAACATTTTGTGAAAAAAATGCAACTAAAACAACAACAACAAAACAACAACAAAAACACAGGCTGGGAAAAAGTTAAATGTTTCAGTCCCACTTTATATTAAGTGGCCTTAACTACTATGTACTTACATTAAAAATAAGTACAATGTACTTATTGGGTTCATATTGAATCGCAAAACACTTTTGCTGCTATTGAAGTGGGATACGGGTAAGGTTAGGGAAAGTTTTGGTGGTATGGGTAGGTTTAAGGGTAGGGGTAAGGTGTAAGGGATTGGTCAACAGTGTAATTATAAATTTAATTACAGAAATTAATTACAGATGTAATTACATGCAGGTGTTTTTAAAATATAAGTACAATGTAAAAACATGTATGTACACAATAAGTGCATTGTATCAAATTATTCATTTAAATGTAAGTACATAGTAGTTAAGGCCACTTAATATAAAGTGGGACCAATGTTTCTACTAGGAAATAGCAGGTTTAAGAAAGGCTTTTCGATGATTTATTTAGAGTGTGCCTCAAATTATTTTCATTGATTTAATTTATGCACTTCCCTTCACTGACCATTTGGAAAACAGCTCATGTTCAAGTCTATTTTGTAGATTATTCTTGGAAAGTGCCAAACCTACGGTTTGCTGCTACTGATGAAAACGGTGTAAATCAGAGCACCAAACACCTCACCTAACCAAAAGACCATGGTCCCTATTCACAGAGAAAGAGAGGATGCTTGATAAAACAGCACTCAGGTTCTTGATGATCCTTTGAGCAGGGTTTCCAACCACAACTCCTCCAAGGTTTTTCCAGCAAGAGTCTGAAGCTCCTGTTTCTCAGAACCTCTTCTAACATTTGCCCATTCTGCTCCAGCAGTAAAATCTGCACATCAAATAAATATCTGGCGGGGTCGTGTTACCTTTGGAAAAAGCAGATCAGATCATGGACCAGAGGAATTTGAGTGGGTAGATATGTTAATGATTGTAATCTCCAATGCAGACTTCTGGAGACCTTTCTGAAAAGAATACAGCCACTTCAAAATACTGTCCGGGAACAAGCTTTCAACACTCGCAATTTTTCCTATTGAAGTTCTGCAGTTTTGTAGAAACATTTTTATGTTGCAAAGCACAGGAGAGAAAGCAGCACAAGAGATGGCCTGTGAGCTTGTCTACCTTGACTGCATTTCAAGGCATCATAGAGTATGTTTACTACATGAAACTCAAGTGTGAGACTCATATGAGGAATACTACAGTTGATGCCTATGTAGAGTGCTTCAAATCAGATCAGAAAGATCCAAATTATAAGACATGGTTCGAACATGCGTTTATTAGAAACCTTAGTATTATCTTGATTTTAACATTAATAGTTGAATTTTGTATTGTTCATTTTTATTGTCAACTTGACTGGCTATTCGTCCAGGGTTCAACCTGAGACAGGCCCGAACAGGCACCTGCATCCCAATGATCCTACACAGGACAAGTGCTTTGGAAAATACATGGATGAACTGTCACCTTGAGAAACAAAGAATGATCTATAGAAGACCTGAGGCCTGACCACAAAGCTAGTTAACAAACTCAAATATATCAATCACTCAAAAAACAAATATATCCCACCTAGTTTAAGTAATACCACAGCACTTGTCACAAACTCTCTGTCATGTTTGATCCCGAGTTTGTGATTGTTTTTGGTGTAGAACTATTCTCACTGAATTTACGACCGAACTGTTCCCTCAAACTTAGATCCATATAATACTCTTTTCTAATCATTTGCCATCCAATGTGTAGTTTATTTTCATGTTTCTTCCGATATGCTCAGAGTCTTCTTGTCACTGATGGTGTTCACTGCGTTCTGTTCAATGAAGCTTCAGGGGCCTGTTTCTCAGGACCTGTTTCCACCTGGTATTAAGATGCATTTTGGTTGATCGGATCACAAGTAGATGAGAGAGACACATACCTGTTTATACCTGGTGTTTTAATCCATCTCTTTTGTCCACTTTCGACCAATTCTGTCCTGATTTCTTTGAGGGGAGGGTTTATGGGCAGGTAAATGTATGTTTTTTTTTCAGATCTTTCAATCTAATGGACAAAATAAGCTTGCACAATTTATATATGAATGCGAAGACGACGAAAACATATGGAGAGTAGCAGCTTTCATTTCTGCTCTGACAGTCGCAAGACTGGCTGAACGCTGTGTGTGTTACAAATCAGGAATGGTGAGAGAACATTGTGGTTGGTACGTTTTTCGTCTTCAATCCAAACTAGGGTCATCAACCAGCAAAGTTAAAGCCCGTCAGGCTAGCGCACTTCCCATAATGTTTACACATTAAGACAGTAGGCAGAGGAGTAGGCGGTATTTTGTGGATGTTCGAACACATTCGACCACATGAGTGTTTACACTACAAAAGCAATGTTTTACACCTCGTTTACACCTGTATTTAGTGTTGTCCACTTATGATCCGATTGACCAAATCTATCGTAACATTAAGCGGAAACAGAGCCTCAAACTAAAGGAAAGTCTGCTTACTTCTTGCGTTCTTCTTTCAAGACAGAAGTGCATGGCGGCAGTTAATGTCTCAAATGACTGAAGAACAGACTGACGAGTTTGTAGAGCAATGTGTTTAAGCATTTTTAAAAACTAGAATTTGACAGTGACAGACTGGATTTGATGTCCATAACTGAATTAAGCAGCACAAACATTTCAACATGCTAATAGGGTCATTCACAAACAAATGTTGATTTTCCGACTTACAAAATGTTTTGAATTTAGTTCTGTTCATTTTTTATCTCACATATTAGCTGATGGTAAGTTTGTATTCTTTTCCTGACAATATTACTCAATCATCATAACTGTTGTTTACAATTTAATCTTCTTAATATTTCATGAATTAAGACATAGTTGTAACACCAATGACAAATTCACATATTTTTTTTCTCTTTAGATAGTGTCGATAAACTGTCTGAAATCAATAAATCATTTTTTAATTAACATATTTCACATAAACATTGAATATTAATGTTCACAGACAAATCATGCATAATAATACAGCGATTTTCCATAAAAATAAGATTTTTTAATGGTGACTAAGCATTTTATACAGTGAAGTAAGGTAATGACTGCTAATAATGGGGCTTTGCATCACAGCTAAATATCTAAAAATAAAAGATCTCCAATTTCAAAAGGTAAAAATGCTTTCATTCATGTAGGCTACCTCTTGCAAACAAACAAACAAATAAATAAATAAAAGCAAAGCTACAATAAATTTTTAATTTGAGGCTCAAAATACTTGGGGGAAACATACTGGAAATCCATTTTGTCAGTCTCTAATATCAAATATCTTCCTTCAAGTATGCTTTAATTTGAACTGAGAGATACAAGGGGAGTAATTTTATGGTGTCAGAGATTTGTCACTGCGCTCAGTTGATTGATCCAATATCTTTATGTGATCTGTGCTCTGACAGGCAGGTTAGCTGGTCCATCATTTATTACTGTGGCCATGAACACCAGTAAACCTCTGTCCGCTTTTGTGGTGCCGAAGATAACCCTTAAACTTACCTGGCTCGCAGCTTGGTGGTGGTACAGGTCTCAGGCTATCATGAGGTTGCAAACCATAAAGTCAATCAAGTGTATTAACAGTCAATAACAGTGACTTCAGGAATGGCCAACAAGTTAGTAGTTGAGAAATCTCACACTAGTTGGAGAAGGTAGAGTGCCATGAGAAAAAGTAAACACTGTAGGACTATCAAAACATTGTCTGACAAACATTCGTTCACAATTTCTGCTAAAGGATGAAGGACATTATTACATTTTGAAGGGAGGTTGAATAAACATTTAACTTTGGAGAAAAACTATTTGATGAAATGCTGAATTTATTGACCTTCGTTCATCTTCGGAACAAAAATTAAGATATTTTTATGAAACCCGATGGCTCAGTGAGGACTCTATAGACAGTAATGCCATTGTAACTCTCCAGATCCATAAATATTTAAAACAGTTCATGTGAGTTCAGTGGTTCTACTTTATTATAAAGAGACGAGATACTCTTTGTGCGCCAAAAAAACAAAATAACAACTTATACAATATAGTGATGGGCCGATTTTAAGACACTGCTTCAGAGCTTTACGAATCAAATCAGTGATTCGGATCTCCTATCAAATGGCTAAACTGCTGAAATCACATGACTTTGGCGCTCCTAATCACTGATTCGATTCGTAAAGCTCCGAAGCAGTGTTTTGAATATGTTTTTAGAACCTTTATGGATCTTGAGTTACAATGGCATTTCTGTCTATAGAGGCCTCACTGAGCCATCGGATTTAATCAAAATATCTTAATTTGTGTTCTGAAGATGAACAAAGGTCTTATGGGTGTGGAACGACATGTGGGTGAGTAATTAATGACATTATTTTCATTTTTGGGTGAACTAACCCTTTAAGGTCTACTAGTAGCACAGAAATCACACATTTCACACTCTAAAAAATGCTGGGTTATAATATTTTTTTAAATCCAAATGCTGGGTCATTTTTTTGGGGTTATTTTTTTTATATTTTACTCAGGTTTTGGGTAGATTTTCTGTAACTCAGCTGTTGGGTCATTTTTTACCGTCAATACAAATGATGAACCTTCCCAGCGCTGGGTCAGTGTAACCCAATGTTGGGTGGTCTGTGCCAAACCGGCTAAAACTGGATACATTTGTGAGAGAAAATTTCCTGAGGGGAATCCCTGAATGAAATTAAGGTTTGTATTACATTGTGTTCCTATCAAATTATTACTGTACAAAGGAAAATGTCTGTAGTCTCACTTTTTTGTTTACATGTATGTCACATCTAACATGGAACGCTTCTACAAACGCAGCATACACCAGATCTACACTCACGCCGGCGCCACCATGGAAGTGTCATAGCCAACAAACGAATGTGCGACCAGGGCTGAAACACAACACAAGATAAAACAAAGTTGCCGTGCGCTCCAGTGACTACAACAGGTTGTTTGCACATGACGTCATTGCTTCTATATAGGAATCTCTATCAGAAACGCAAAATTCCTATGTTTTACGTCTTTTATGGTTCCTTAAATCGATCAAACTGAGAAACCAGAAGGAGCTTTTATCGTTTACATAACTTTGTTTTTTTTTACTTTAAAAGTTGTTGCCTTTAATAGCATTTTGTGTCTGCTGATACTGAAATGAATATGTATACCTGCTTTTTGTTTTTGACTTGGTTAAATATTCACCTTCTTCATGGTATCATTTGCAGGGAAGAGAAGCTATTTTATCCCAGTGCATGGTCATTTGGTGTTTTCACTTCAGTTTTGTAGAATTCCATTCACAATGTTGATCCATTCACAAGTGAGATTCATACTCGCAAATGTAATGTTAATTATTCAACCAAACTAAATACAAGACTTTCAAAAACACTCAGCAATGTGATTATTTTATTGACTGTGATAGGCAGTGGGTTTAATCAGTGACAATATTATATCTGCACCTCCTCAACCTGCTTCTCTTAGTGTTTTTACACGTAGAAAAGGTGAAATTTCTATTACACCATCCAATTTTTCCCCTGAACAATGATGTGAGTTCCTATTGCAATTTTCGATTCAGCACCTACAATGGCGACATTTTTCACAAACACAAATAAAAATACTGCCCTAAACTCACTAGCAGAAAGACAGCGTGATATAAACAAACCAGACTAGAACTGAAGACGGCGTGATCGCAGCTTCACATTCTCTATGTCTACCACCTTGATGGCAGTTAAGTCTTTCAATTCAGTACAAAAATCACTCTTTTCATTACATATGGATCATGTCCAACATATGTTGTGATTTTCTGTTTATACCTTTCTAAATCAGCATAGTAGACTTTTTTTCCTTCATCTCATCCATTCCAATTTTCACTCCATCTGAATTTAGCACATCATCATAATCACGTGATTGCAAGCAAGCTATTGGAGCGCTATTGATCTGCGCTAGCTGTAGTCACGCTGTGCGTTTAACGGGATGAAACTTAAATGTCTGACAGACGAGACAGCACAAGGTAAAGCTGTTTTTGATGTAACTTTTCAAACATGAATATATTAGATTGTCAGTAATGAACTGGAACAGTCTACTGATATCAGTTTTCTTCCCACAGATTCCCATTGACTGCTCTTGCTCTCCTGTCATGTCCTAAAACGTTACTAAATGTTTTTGAGTGCATTATGATTGTAAAAGACTGACTTGCCATTGAATAAAAAATACTTTATACTGTCCCTGTCCTATATATTTAACATTATTTAACTTTAATATCAGGTTGACTGTCAAAAAAAAAAAAAAAAAAAAAAAAAAAAAAAAGAATTAATGTATAAAACCCAACAAGCTGGGTCAAAATAACCCAGCATGTCTGTACAATACTCAGTGCTGGGTTACCAAATAACCCAGAAATGGTTGTTTTTAACCCAGCATTTTTCAGAGTGCACCTTTAACCAAAGGCTCAACAGAAAAATGACAACAACGCAAAGTCTGGAATTTAAGAAACTATTTAATAATGGTGATGATAATAAAAACAACTGACGAATTTCACAGATGAACGTTTTAATTAACAATGAATTCAACAACAAAAAATAAAAATAAATACAATGACTTGGTAAATAAATATGGCTTAAAAAATGTGGCACATCGAAGAGTGCAGCGTGGAAGCAGCAGTGAGTGAGGATGAGGATGGGCGGGTGTGTATCGGGACGGCTCCCTTACAAGTCTGCATGAGGACATATTAATGGCCTAATATCATCCACTACCTATATGGTGAGAGAGAGAGAGAGAGAGAGAGAGAGAGAGAGGGGGAGAGATGGGGGTTGTGATTATGAGAAATAAAACATGGTTTTCATATTTTAAACATCAAATTTAAGTACTACAAACTCATTTTCATGTAAGGCCTGACTTCCTGTGTAGACAACATGCCAGTTGAAGAACAATGGCAGATGTGGATCCAAATTAGTTACACACATAATGCACAAACTCTTCATTGAGTTGCATTAGTGTTAAAAAAGCTCACTGTCATTATAGCCAAGTTTCAATCCAATATCTTTTTTTTTCTGTGAAAAAAAAGTATGATACAGCTGATGGAAAACTAATTATACATATAAAAAATATCTACAAGTGTTGA
Source organism: Chanodichthys erythropterus (assembly GCF_024489055.1). NCBI lineage: Eukaryota > Metazoa > Chordata > Actinopteri > Cypriniformes > Xenocyprididae > Chanodichthys > Chanodichthys erythropterus. The sequence continues at coordinate 54,913,663 of NC_090223.1, read as the reverse complement.
CAATCTTTTATCATTCAACTTTAGCACATAAATTCTATGATGATACCTAAAGTTCTATGTGTTGAGTAAATGGATTTTTAACGCAAATAAATGTGTTTTCTCCATGACTCCGATTGAAGCTTGTTTGAAGACTTGTTTGATTATGAAGACTTCATAATAGGAAAATGGCCCAACAAAATCTAAATTCTGAACATTATTTCCCCCATGAACTTCAAGTTGCACATTAAAGTTGAATAAGTGTTGTAATTACAGATTCAGGAGTATTTTCAGGGCAGCTTTTCTCAGCAGGGGATCAAAAAGGAAAGTCTTCCTGTAGTAAGATGCACATACCAAGCAACATTCATCCTTACTGTGTCAAATATTATTATTATTTTTTGAGTTAATAATATTTTACATTATTTCATAATGTTGCAATTTAAATGTATTTATATATTTTGCTCTGCAGATTAAAAAAAAAAAATCAGTTTCTCTCATAAAGCATTCTTTTATATCAATCTACGGTCTAATAAAAGTTAAACAGACAAATAAAATTGTACAACTGCGCCTATTTCTTGATCTAAATAATCTACATAATGAATACAAAAATTAATTGAATGATTCAATGATAAATGAAAAGTTAAAAAGAACAGCATTTATTTAAAATAGAAATCTTTCTAACAATACAAGTCTTTACTATAATTTTTTATACATTTTTTACACACCCTTGCTGAATAAAAGTATTAATAATAATAATAAAAAAAAAAAGTTTTTAAAATTACCGACCTCAAACTTTTGAACTAGTGTATATTGTTACAAAATATTTCTATTTTAAATAAATGCTGTTCTATTCATCAATAAATCCTGAAAAAAAGTTTTACAGATAATAAAAAAATATTAAGCATATATTAAGCACGAAAACATTAAATATTATAATACCAGGTGTGAATGTGGCCTCTGAAAAACCAGTCTGGATTCGCTGCTCTTTCTCAAGCTGCCCCAGCAGACAAAATTTGATCAGTAAACAGTGAACAATTAAAGTGAAAGATAAACTTTAAAGCATCAACCAGCGGTCACATCAGTTTATTCCACTCTGATCAAAAGGGCCAATCAAGACCTGGTTGTCTGGTAAGAGTCTCAGTCAGCACAACAATGACCATTGGAGACATGCCGATTATAAAAATGGACAGCACTTGCTCTAATCAGGCTGTTGGGCAACATCTTGGCATCAAGTTGCACAGGTTTACTTTGCATGACCTCTTAACAGCAAGTAAAAACAAACTGCAATTGGACCCTTTGTGTATCAGTAATTATACCATACCCAAATGCCAAAGCAAAGGAGTGGAAACACTGGAGTGCCTTGTGCACTTGTTATGTTTGTGGACTCTGTCACTGACATAAATGTATAGATAAACAGACAATACACAGCTGACTCACTGAATGAATGTGGATAAAAGTCCAGGCCCTCATCTCCTGATGTGGCCAGCATCTAGTTGCTCCTGTAAGACTGACGCTCTCTTCTGCAGGAAGTTGACCTGCAGACAAACACAGCTCAAGCTTAGTGGTACATAGGGAAAAAATTGGTGTAGGATTTAAATTTTTGGTAACACTATTTTATAGTTGCACGTTACAAGTAGTTACTATAGTAATAACTATAAATCGTGCAACTAACCCTAAACCAAACCCTAACCCTATAGTAAGTACATGTTGTTAATTAATATTACTCAATACTTAATTGTAATAATACTACACTGTACACTGCTTTACAATGTATGTTTGTTATATTAGGAACCACTTACACTGTATCCATACCAGGCAGGCTTTATCACTTGAATAAATCACTTTTTTCATGCATTGACTTGAAGTACAACAAAATCATTTACATTAGGGTCACGTTTAAGCGCTCTCTATGCTTTATGGGCAAAGCTTCTAAATCTCTGGGGAAGTGTATGAGCACTTCAGCACCAGCACAATAGTAATATATAAGCAGCCCATAGGATTCTGAATGGTTATCACACAACTGCTGAAGCCCTTTCCCTTTTAGAAACTGCCAGACCAGATTATTGTACTCTACTTTGAAAAGGGTCATATTGTGAGAAATTGAAGTGTTCTTGATCTATGTAAATAAAAGACTCAAATATTTGCTAAAACATACTGTTACTTTAAGAACTCAAAACTTCCTCTTAGTATAAAAAAGAGCATTTACTAAAACTTTAGCGTTAAAAATGGCTGATTTGGCTCATCAACTTCCACAGCTTTTTGACCTCAATCAGAAGAATACATTATCACATCAATGGCACCCATTGGATGTTCAGAAACCACAACCAGTGTTGGGAGTAACGCATTAGTTACGTAATCAGATTACTTTTTTATGAGTAAAGTAACGCATTACTTTTAAATTTACAACAAAATATCGGAGTAATTTTTTTTCAAATAAGTAACACAAGTTACTTTGTTTTCCCATTTATTGACCATTAACTAAGAGAAATCATGAGTAAAGGCCGAGTCCGAAATTTTTGTATGCGTGATCCTAATAAATGGTCATGCACAGAGACCTTGCACACTGAGTCCAATGCATATTAATGAATCCATTGCGAAAAAAATTGCAAAACAATACACAATGGAGTTTTCAAGCAGTGAGCATGTCCTCTCTGTTCTTGAAAAGAGAAAAAGAGGAAATATTGGGTCCATCCAATCCTGAGATTGCATAGAGAGAAAGGAGAGTTCCACCTCATCAAGGAGCTGTGTGATTATCCCGAGCGTTTCAAAGTTTACTTCAGGATATCAGTTTGATGCTTTGTTACTGGCACAATCTGTCTTTATATTCTGTTTATTCCGCACTTTGTTTGTCATACATTGCTACTGCTTTGTGCTGTAGACGACGTGGATCAACTTGTCAGATAGCATTCGGGAATTTGCCGTTCGCTTGTATGGTGGCTCTGAATTGTCAAAACTTCTCTCAAAATGCATGCCACGGATACGAAACACGCAGAAAATCGATTTATAAAACGATTTATGAAGGATGAAAGTTGGCAGTGTGTAAACATGATTGACATACATTTATTTTTTAACGTGCGAACATTTTGGACGCGAATTTTGGACTCGTGTGCAATGACCTTAAAGGTGCTAAAGAGGCTGCGCGCTCCAGTAACTTTCCACACTCTACAGGCGCCGCATGCAATGTTTTTGTCAGGAGACAGGAGTAACAACTGCAGATTATGAGTTACCTGTGGTGAGTCCGACATAATGAATCCACTAACACGACACAGCGAATGCCGGTGGTAAATACTCGTGTTCCAATACTCGTGCATGAGTTTTGGGAGGCGTTCCCTCGAAATGAGCTGTGAAGGAGGGGGGTTGTTCTTACGCATGTGCTCATTTCAAAAACTCACTAACAGTCTTTGGTTTCTCAGTCAAAGAAAAGATCCTCTTTAGCACCTTTAAGTGCAGAGGCATTGTGTGCACCATTTGTAAACATGATGATTATTGTAGTTCTAGATTAAATGTGACTAAAACAGTGAAATGCAAACTCAGAATAGGACACAAACCTGCAATATTTAAATGTTAAATTACACCAATATGCTTTATGTATTTATTGTCACTTTTTATTAACTAGTGTCTTTACTGCTAAACTTCGATGATCCAGTTCAACCATACTAATATGCAAAAATCATACTTTTGCTAAAGTAAGAGTGTTGAATTTTCTTCTCCCGCATCCTATTCTTCTGCAATCCAGAATAGCAGTGCAGCTGAAAGGTTTATTTGAGATGCGCCCTCTATTGTACAGGTGTGAATTTACATTTCCTTCAGCCAAGGCTTATTCATTTCACTTTTGGTATGAAAGTGACTTTAGATTTGCCAAGAATATAACTTTTTTTATTAAAAAACAAACAATCAAGCCCTGCCCAGATGAGAAAAAGTAACGCAAAGTAACATAATGCATCACTTTCCATAAAAAGTATCTAAGTAACTCGATTATGTTTTTAGGGATTAATGCAATATTGTAATGCATTATTTTTTAAAAGTAATGTTCCCCAATGCTGGTGACAATTATGACCATTTAGGACCTCAAGAAAAATACATTGTTTTTTGAGAAACTCTTTAAGTCTACACACTACACTTTAACCTTGTGTTAAAAGTGTGTAGCAAATATGTTTGCAGTATGCTATTACAGCAAACATATATCAGATGTGAGAAAAATACATTTTTCATTACCTCTTAAAGGAATACACTTGATGAATTCTGGCTTTTAAAATTTTGTATGAGCCTGAAAAGAATGTACATTGTTCTGCGACGATTTTCCTGGAAACCAAGATACACAGAGCAAACCTCAAAGCAAATCTAATGTTACCATCTTTGCAAATGCATGCCTCTGACTCTGAAAAGAATGACTATGGTTAAATTCCTAAACGGCTGCTGGTTTTGTTAAAATAATGTACTGCAATGTGCAATGCTCGAAATATTCAAGGACATTGGAGGCCACGCTGGTCACCAATTACAACGCATAAACATATCAGATCACAGAGTTGTGGCTGCGATTGCAAAAGAATCTAGTCAGAGCTATTCAGAGGCGTGCGCCAGGGTCTTTGAACTGTGATCTCGAAATGTTGTTTGAGGGGCCCCGGACCATGTCTGACAAAAAGGAGCTATTGTTTAGATTTGAAATGTTTAACAAAAATGCTCTTGCCACAGACTCGTGTAGAACAAGGCCGACTGTAACTAATAAGACCATGGCCGGAGCCCTTGAAGCCTGTATTAATGTGGTTGGCGGGTGTAATTGCACATAAGGAGATGAACTGGACCGAAGACTTCAAAGCCCCATGGCCAAATTAGATCCATGTCTATGGAGGAACTCACAGCACTTGTTACCCCCTCCCCTTCCCAAGAAATCAAATAAACAAGGGACACTTGAGTTCAAAGACGTGAGGTCTGACTGCTCTGCATTATTAGCTGAGGGACAGGAAGCATGATGCTGCGATCGCATACCAGACACCAAATGTGGAGGTATTGAAGTGGACTGATCACATGCGCAGAGCCACAAGACTTCATAGAAGGGGCTGAAAGCCTAGATTGCTGCGTTCAAGTTTTGGTGTAAAATGCATTCTGTACATCAACAACGGCTGGTCCATATGAATGAATTACTTTTTATAGTGGTTTTGGAGACTAAAACACATGATAAATACATTAGAAACAATCAAATGTCATTTAAAGTAAAACAGTAGGTCAGGGATGCATTTCCCATACAACGACGTAACTCGCTGCTTCACTTCCATAGTACAAACAAATCAACAAGCTAGTCATGACTAGCTTGTCCAGAAACAGTATTGTCGCAAACCTTGACCTTAAGCCAAATTGGTGAATGATGTCACGCAGGTGGTGGAGAAATAACTTGAATGAATCTGTTTGAGATCGAATTAATGCTAGATTTTCTGCTATAAATTACGAACATGGCATCTGAGAACTAATTGTCGTTTTTCTCAGTTGTTTTGCTTTATTTCCAGATTCAATCATAGGCTCGTTCTTATGTACCAGAGCATGTACGCACATGCGCACTCTTCAAAAATGGTGCTTAAAATCTCTTGACAAACTAAAATACGTAAATGACATTTGTATAAATTTGAAATAAAAAATATACATTGTACTTAATGTCAGCTTGCTTATTTTGCTCAAGATAACGATTTATTAAGTCCACATGTCATAAAAACAAGAAACTGTTTCTAACCACAGCTCGATAGCTGTTGTTCCAACCACACAAGTTTACGATGCAGTTTGCAACTTGCGGTGTTATTTGGCTAACAATGCTTTTGGGAAACGCACCCCAGGTCTGTAAATTTGCTCATGACATACAGAACATTTAAACTAGACCTTAATATCAAAGAGGAAGCTCCAAACAATGTCAGAGACAATAAGATCACAAACAAAAAATCATCTTACTGTTTTTCTGACCCAGGTTCACTGGAAATATATGACTCTGCTTACATTTCTGCAAAACCTGCAATATGTTGTTTTGGGCATATTTAGAGTACATTTGGTTGTGGCACATTTCAAGGCAGTTTAAAACTGAAATGTACAGTGACTGGTGCGTATTACATTTTCTCAGAAACAGTTAAACACGACTGTGCAACAACAGCAACATTCTGTTGCGTTGGTTAATGCATGTATCATGGCAGTTCGGAAATGAAATGTCCGCTGAGTGGCACTAAAAACGTAAGATGAAAATGCATTTGCTGAAGAAACCATGCCATTTTAGCTTGCTTCAATGAGGCCTTGAGTTATTTTGTGGAGGTCCGTGACTTCTGTTTCACGTGATTTGTAACCAAGCTCACAGCATTGCGAGTACACGGTAAGCTACCAAGCAAGATTATTACATCAGAAAAGCCATACATATGGAGCTGGTTATGTGATGCAAGTGTCAAAATGTATTAGTTTACAAATCATGTACCATATGATTTGAGAAAGGGATTTGAGGTTACAACATATTATTGTGTAAAGAACCACGCAAAAATAAGTCTTTGATAATCGATAATCAGCCACTGTAATCAAAATTTGAGTGAAAAGGAACAAGTTGTTCTACTGCCTGTAGTGTTCATTTCAGCTGTAAAATGGAGTGAACTGTATGTATAGGTATGTTTTTAAATGTAGAGCCATGTACTTCCAATAAGCCTGGGTTGGTTTTTTCAGCGAATTATGTTTTTAGTGTGTGAGGTCTAGAGTAGCTGAGTCTTCATGCTTTGTTTGCATGTGGTTGGGGTGGGAACAAAGATCAGAAGTTCCATGAGATGAACAAATGTGGACAAAAGGGAGTGTTGTGTGGCCAGAATTAGTTAATTGTAGCAAGGCTTGGGAGAGCAGTTTGATGATGCATTGAATGTGATGCAGGCTAAACCATTGGCTTTTGTGTTTTGCATGAAATTAGAAGGAACTGCCAGCAAATGCAGAGACTTGCAGTGACATTGTACTCCTGCTTCTTTACTTCTGATATAAATAGAGAGACAGAGCTGCATTGGTCCTAACACTGAACTTTGTGGTCCTCAGTGGTGCTGGTACAGGTAGAGGAGGAGAATAATAGTTTACTACAGATATCAGAGATATATTTAATTTATTTATTTGGTAAACAGCCATGTAAGAAGTGAGATAATGTTCATCCAGTTGGTCATTACCACAAAATAAACTCCACTGCTTCACATGCTATCAACTGTCTGGGTTTATTTTGTGATAATGACTGATGTACTTAAGTAAATACTCTGGGTGTTGAGCTGTTTCCCTGGACTGTTTGCAGGAAGCAGAGTCGCCAGTTGAAGCTGCTGACATCCAGGAACTCTCTGTGTCATAATGTACATCATCCTGTCTATATATGTGATCCAGGTGTGTTTGTGAATCGGTTGAGATCGAGTCCATGTATATGAAATTATGTAATGTCCAGATGTGTCTGTGTTGGTGGTTTTTCTGACCTGCCTTATAAAAATAAATTTGAACACTCAACATATATTTGTCTATGTGTGTCCAGTGGGAGCTCTTGTGGTGTGTGTATTTGTTTGATCACCTGTGACTTAAGCGAGGTGATGGTGTCCTCCAGCTCCTGCTGTAGCTCTGCAGGCATCAAGCCTTTGATCTTCAACTCACAGTCCTGACGGACATGTGTGATCTACATGAGGAGAGAGGGGAAGAGTTTAAAAAAATGCCTCGTAATAATGGATCCATCATGCCGTCAAAAAATGCGGTCAGTCCTCATTAAATTATAGCTGTGGCAAGAGTACCGCAAAGGCTGCCTGTTTAGCAAGAACAAACTATACGATGAACATACAACTTAGGCAAGTTAGGTTAGGTATTCCCCTGACACACTCAAGTAGAGAGACACTTTTTGTCAACAAACTGAGGAATGAACAAGGCGTGTTTCACTGAAGATACAGCAAGGTCACATCTAGAGGGGTTCTCCCTTTCAGAGAAGAGAAAACTATACCTTTTTCTGAGGCCAGACTGACAAGAGTCTATATTTTATTTGTCACATGGACATCTAGGTTAGTGCTCGGCTCGCTTTACTTTCGGTTTGCTTTTCCACTGCAGTTTAGTACCTCTTCAAAGTGGGTGGGATTATAGACTGATCGTATCGTTGCGCCGTCTCTACTGCCGTGGATCTGCTCCTCGGCTACCAACGAGTCTGCACCTCATCTACTGACCATGACAGAACCATTTCTTTTTTCAAGTTGTGTGCGACGGTTGTTTAAAAAAAGTTGTGTGAACAAATAATATTGTGGTGGCTGTTACTGACTAAAATCTAAATTTAGCAGGTTTGGTGTCTCGTGTTTCAAATTCAATGACGCTGGTAGTGACGATTCTCTCTGACCAATCAGTGATCTGCAATGTTTTCACACCACATTCAGTATCCGTATGACATGATTGGAACCTCCACCAAGGTGGTACTATTTAAGCGAGCCATAACAAGCTGTACCATGCAGTGGAATAGCGTCAAAAAGTGAGCCGTACTGAACCGTACCATGCAGTTGAAAAGCGACATTAGATTACAATTATTTTGATTTATTTAAAAAAAAAAAAAACAAAAAAAAAAAACAAAGTGCACAAAAGTACTCTGTAGTTTTGTATTGTAATTTTGGGCTAGTCTATGCTGTTCACCATCCTGATGGTATGTCACATTACAAGCTTAGTGAATGTGAGAATGTAAGACGATTTCTAGTCTTGGTCTTAAGGGGTCTGTCTGGTATTGGTCTGGGTTTAGGCCTTAAGGGATCTGGGTCTTGACTCAAGCTTTGGCTTGCTCCTGCTGGCTGTGTCAGATAGGCACTGATGTCTGGCAGCCTCTGTCCACCATCTTAAGTTAAAAACATCTTAATATTCGCCTTGTTTGAGGGAACAGAGGCGCAACAAGAAAGATGATTGCCTTTCCTAAAATAATTTTCCTGTTGTGGATTTAACTGATTGTTCTGGCTTTCTATAATTAATCTTTCAGGGTACAATGAAAGGATTGGAAGCCACTTCAAAGAAGAAGAGTACACATTATCTGAACACAGCTCTCTGTTCTTTTTTTGTCCCACAGTGAGCTGTAGACCAGGCCTTTGCTGCTTAGCCAATTGTTCCCATTTCGCTGCCCTCCTCGTCATTTGACGATGCATCAATCAATACTTATTTCTCAGGCAACTGGTTTAAAAAACAATGTTGAAAAAATAGATCATATTTAGTCTTTCAAAATGGTAACTGAAAACCAGGTTCATTGTGAGAAAAGACTCTTTGGAGTGAATTATAGAGAATTATAGCACTGGATTTCCAGACAACTCCGAGTGTCTTTTAGCTGGCCGCATATGGTCCAAGGGTTCTTGAGATCTAGTGGTTGATACTGGACTCATAACAGCATGTTGTATTGCTCTACACTGGCCTCCAACCCCAAAGACTTTATCTCAATTACCCTCTTCATCATACACATTCCTTGCAACACAGCTAGTACACATTAAAGCAGACGTAGCCCTGCGTACTGTACTGGGAGGCCCACGTGTAATTGAAGTCGACATGCCATGAATGTTTGCCTCAGAAAGTGGGAGGTAAAGGCATCTGTAAGGGAAAGTAAATGGGGGAGTGGATTTCATATATACCTAAGCAGCCCGTTACATACAGCTTTATTTGCGCAACAGTATTCAGCACGAGATGCAGCAAAACTGTGCCAGGGAAAGGTAGCTCTTGGCAGCTGAGTGCTAACAGCAACATGGCTAAACTGACTTAAAAGAGTGGGTTGATGAAGAGTTTAATAGTACTGGTGTTAATGCATGAGATTGTGGAGGACCCCTCAACAGCTGAACACTCACTTTTGGCAAAGTGTCAGTGATTAGAAGAGGTTTGGTTTTCATTTATAATGGCAGGTCTGTGAGGAGCCTTAAATTCAACATTTTCAGAAGAAAAGGCGAGTGGAGTTTGCACATGCTAACATTGAGTTTATTAGGCCCTATAGACTCCAAGAAGCCCATTCTTAATGGACTCCATATCTATTATCCAGTTCCCTAAATAGATCTTAGACTAATTGTCTTCCCTGAATATTAATGTTTTTTTTTATATTTATGTTCATTTATAACAATGATACAATTACACAAATTATATTTGTGTTAATTATAACAATAATTATTATTACTGATTGAGTAATTGATTAACTGGCAGATGAAATATCATTAAATTCGCAGGGAGAAAAAAACCCCAAATGGATTATGAAATTATGAGTGTTAAACAAATGCAACGGTTAGAAATGTGACATTCACACTTACCAGGTAGCTCACAAACTGTAGTCGATCAGCAAACAAGAAGCATTTTTATTAACTATATATGGAAAACAATAAAAAAGGCTATAAAATAAAGAAGTATTAACTTATATGTCTGGTTTGTTTAACAAAATCTGTTTTCAGATCATGTCTGGATGCTAGATGCTTTTACAGAATGTCCGACAGCTGTGCTACAGAAAGCTGACAGAAAAGCCGCCTTGATACTATATCTGACAAAGGACAGACCAGAAGTCATTCATTTCCAATGGCCAGTAGTACAGGAGTTTACGTGGAGTATATACATATATTTGAGCTTTCGCTATGTTGAAATATTTAAACTTTTGTGGCTAAACTGTATGCAACTGCCCGACTGTGTGTTGTTATGTGATGTGTTCTAATCAAAACTATGAGTTCTATGTAATATGTACAGTTTTTTGCAAACATATTTGTTTTAGATACATTAGATACATACATTTATTAACCTCTTCATTTAAAAATTCTTATCAGTACCAGTTGATTCATCACTATAAAAATATCTTTGGAAGGCTTCGCTAATAGCAAAGTTTTGATGTGACGTCAACAGTTCGCTCTAGTTAAGCTACAGGAGGTTTGTTAAGATCACTGATCTTAAGAAGGAGCAATAGTGATGCAATAGTGAGACAATAGTGATTGTCTTAGAAAAAAACACTATATACTAGAAGTCAAGATGACGTAAAGATAAATAAAAAAGAAACAATAATATCCATTGGATTAGTTTTAAAGAGTTTAGTTCATTCAAAAATGAAAATTCTGTCATCATATCATTCCAAACTCGTAGGACATTCTTTCTTCTGCGGAACACAACATAAGATATTTTGAAGAAATGTTTTTGCTTATACAGTGAAAGTCAGTGGGGTTCAAAACAACATTATTTTTGAGTAAACTATCCCTTTAAACATTCTCGACTTTGGCATGAAATACAAAGACACTAAGTATATTCCCTGGTACATAATCACTCTGAATTTATACAGGTTTTCTTTTTTAATAAATTCTGACAGGTCTGTACAATCACAGCAGAAACACTGGGTCATTTTGAGGATAAGGATTTGTGCTTTATTTTTGATCTTCTTCCATCAATCAATGAACCGCATATAAAAGCTTCCAGATTTCACAAATGAACAATATGACTAGTGAACAATTCATCTTCATTTCCTTTTTTTTAAAGTTTTCTTTGTTGTTTAATAAACCAATCTCTATTTTGAAGACTGAGCGGCAGTCTCTTTTCCGCACCATTCTCACTTAAAATGACACTATTTCATCTATATATAGTCTTTAGATTGTGCCTGCATTTGACTTTGCGCGATGCAGGATGTGTCACTAGCTGGGGTTTTTGACAGCTGCCAGCTGAAAGCAGCTAGACCTCGGCACTTTGAATGTTCAAATAAAGTTTGTCATGTCGTCAGGAGCTTGATGTATGCTAATGAAGGGGTGGAGGGGAGAGAAAGAGAGCACAAGCATTCAAAAAAACATGGTAAAGTGACAAAAACATTGTCAGATTCACAAGGGTACATCAAAAACCTGCACCACTCACAAAGTTTTGCGTCTCAAAATTGGCGGTTCTGGAGTCAAGAGCACCGGTTGAGTATGAAGCTCTCTGAATAGCACGCAAACTGAAAAGGAGCATTTTCAAGAGGCGATGTGAGCAGAAATTAGAGGTTGGAGGAGACTCTTTAGGAAGTTATGAGGCAGAAGTATGATTTATGAAGTGCCTCTCCAGTGGAGTGGGGCTCCACAGTAGCACTGGTAATGGGAAGCTAATGGAAAATGACGGCACTTACTCTATGGTGCGCTGGCAATGTTTTTTTGTGGAAATGTAAAGCCAAATCTAATGTCCCTGTCACTGGCAAAAACTAATACTAACTATGCTGGTATGTAGTACATGAAGTGAATTTGTTTATACAATACAGTATTAAAGTTAACTAGAAAAAGCATCTGCAACTCATTTTATTGGTGTAATCTGATATTTTTCTGAGTAAAAAAAGAAAAAAATATGCTACTCCATGTGGTGGTAGTGGCTCTGTCCTTAGGGGGGTTCCTTTTTGGTTGACATTAGTGGTGTAACGGTACACGTATTTGTACCGAACATTTTCTGTACAGTTCTTTCGGTTCGCATGTGTACAACTGCCAACTCGCCAATTGCGGGTGAAATTCTATATATAATATATACTTTTAATATATATATATTTCAATTGTAGTCTTTTAAAAAAGGCATCTAAAATAACTAAATGAAATATAGTGTTGTCAAAAATATAGATTTTTTTGATACATAGACACTTACATTTTTGAAATGCTTCCAATATTCATTTTCCACAGAATAGATACACGATACCAGCTGCTCTTTCTTGCACTCTCATCTCTCCAACAGTGAGTTGACACACAAACCCGCCTCCCCTCACTCGTTTCATTTGCTCCGGATGAATATTGTTGGTGTTACAGGGCTTGAATTTCAGCATGGGATTGCATGTATTGCACATAATTTTACTCTTTCCCGCAGATTTTGTGCTCACACCCAAAGTGCGTGCACATAAAGCCCCCTATCAGTACAAAATTGAGTACTTTTTCGCTGCTTATTGGGCTTAAACAGTCAAATACACACAAAATAATGTCAAAATGCTGGTCTTGGTGAGTACTCATGTAAACATAGTCAGTTGTTGTTTTAAGTGAACTATGTGACAGAGTTGATTCATTTAAAACAGCCATATTTTGTTTAGTAAACCACTGTTTAATATAAAAAAAAACAACAACAACAAAAAACATTGTTTGTTTTTCCCCAGTTGTACCGAAAAAACATACCGAACCGTCCCAACATCCCAACATCCATTTTCAAATAAAGTCGTTGGGTGACAGTTGTCGTCAGCTCGTGTAGTATATAACCTCCTTTTGCAGATCATTTAGGTAGTGTCATGTAGTGTGAACACCACAACGACTTCAAGACTAAACTTGGCTTTAGTCTGACAGATCTGGAGGTTTGTCCGTCGTTTGTTACTTGATAAATAATTGCCTGGTTTGTTTGTTAACTTGCACTTATTAGTTAATAACTTTTTAAAATTAATTTTGTTAAACGGACGATTAATTCGTTAATTTGTCGATAATATTCGTTAAGTGAGGATTGGTGGAGGTTTTTAGTGGTTGGTTTGGGTGATTTATTTATTGATTTGCAGGAGTTTTAATTTGGTAAGTATTGGCAACTGTTTGTTATTTGAAGAGAGAAATGTCTTGGATTAAGCTTTTCCCTGTGTAGGTTTAGCGGGATGTCCTTGACAGGATACGGTGAAAGCAGTTAGAGCATTTGTCTTGGGTAGATGTCTGTGTTTTGTAGTAGTGACACGTTAATCATTTGATATTAAAAACGCTGGTTTAAAGTGTTTACAAACCCACTGCAAGTAACTGTATGAAGATTAGGGATGAGTTTAGGTAGCTTAAAAATTTAGTTAGAGGGAATTGCTTATTCCAATTTCTGTCTCAATTTTTTTTTTTTTTTGAAAAATTAATGACAACGACCTCAAAATTGTTAGTGCGCCATCCGAAATCTTGTTAAATGATTTAACAAGGATCAAATTATTAGAACTTGCAGAACACTACAAAATTAATCTGATGAGTCAAGATAAATGTGTAAAAGAGAACATTAAAACCTTGGTAAAGTCCGAGTTAATTGAACGTGGGGTTTTGGAGTCTCAATTTTTCTGAAGATGCGTCAACATTGTTAATGTGACATCAACACAGTCTCATTTAACATCTGAGCAACAAAAGCAGTTGTTGTTAATTCAAACTGAAATGAAAGAGAAGCCGTTAGAAATGCAAAAAAAAAAAAAAAAAAAAAGCAGCCAGTCGTGACACTGAGGTACATACCGAACTGTCATTTTTGTGTACTGTTATAACCCTAGTTGACATCATAAGCTTTACGCATTTAAGAAAGTGTTAAAATTGGTTCATATTTGCTGTTCTGTTCTAAACACAAAGCACTTAAGCACCCCATATATTATATATTATATTAAATTTTAAAATACTTTAATCAGTCTGCAGTTACATTTTATTGATTACATATTATATACACAATGGCAGTAAATTATTAATTCTCACTCATTCTTATTTTTCGTAATTTTAAAATGCAAATTCATGTAATTCCATAATGTAACGCATTCCCATTTTTTCCCTAAAAATTCTCAAAAACTTTTTGTCAATCCAAAACCCCCCCCCGTCACCTGACATGCAGGCAAACAAATGAAATATTTCATTTTTTTTTTAGCAAATTTTGATTTGCTTGAATTTATTCAAGATAACCAGTCCGTTCCGTAAATCAAGAAAAGTTTAATCAACCAAAAAAAAACAAAATTGTCCGCACACAAAAAGACATCCAATTACACCTGGGCAAGGGTCTATCAAAATTGAAAAAAATGCAAAAAGGTGATTTTACCTTTTTGTCATCTTTTTATCAACTTATTAAACCCCTGCAGTTCCTTCAAGAACCTTAGTTTAAGAAACCCTGATGTAATGTAAGTTTTAATGCAAATCTTGTTGTTAATTTTAATTGTTGAATATTTTCAGTATTTTTTATCAAGATTATTTTCAAATGAATTTGATAAATGAGTTAGGTTATTTTAGGTCATATTATATTACCTAAAAAGTATTTTGTAATAGATTATGATTATGTTATCTGTTTGGTGACAGAGAAATTACATACTGTACGTTTAATCAAAGTTTGAAAGCTTTGGAGCGTTAAATGCATCCTCACTGACATCACTAAAATCCCATGCTTGCATCAAAAGCTCGGCTTCGCCCTCACCAGCAGAGAAGGGAGATTCGGTAGATTAAGACTCAATGCCGGCACTGCAGTCGTCAGCACACTTAGCATGCAGCGAATAGCTCCTGTTTAACTAACATGTCAGATCCATCCTAATATGAAAATAACACCTTGCTGCGCCTCAGGAGGAAACCTCTCTGAGGACTTCGTAACTTAACTGTTTCGAAGGCTTTGTGTCTGTAATCGTCTCATCCTGCGTGCCAGCGAGACTGCGCAGAAACACACCACTGCCATGCCGACATTTCATGCCAAGCAGGCGTGGAGGGGCCCGGAGCAACCGAGCAAGGAACATCTGTTTGAAGTCTGGGCAAAAAGAGGGCTGTTTTTGCATGCCGAGGATTGCATTACAAAGACATGTCTTGGAAGATAAACTGGGGCAATATCACTGCACTGAAAAGAGAGCAGGCCTCTCAGCCTTTATTTCCACATATCCTCCCTCTCTCACGAACACATTCACAGTGTTTGAGATGTGGAGTGCTGTGAGGGTTTATGAGGTGGGAGTAGATGTTCTTTGCAGGCGCTCTGTCTCTTAAGGAGGTCTGGGGTGGGCGATCACATTCCAAAGTGGAGGTCTTGTCTTTGGGTCATGAAGTCAAAATGAAATCAAAATTGACCCTAGACACAGCTGACCCCAAAATGAAAATTCTGTCATTATGTAACCCTCATATTAAAGTTGGGAACAGCTAATCTCACTGAACATCCTGATTCGCTCAGAAATAAGCATTACAGAACATCATGGACTTCCATGATGGCTTGCAAATGCTATTTCTGTTCTTTATATAATCTTGAATTTATAAGTTTATACAACAGTTCTTTCTGGATCTCGAATCTGATTGGCTGGTAGCCATGCGATATTTTAGTGATAACAGCACTCTTACCTTTTCCCCGTTTGTATCACTCCACTTGTAGTGACTGTCATGTTAGCCGAGCAAATCCATTGTAATTTTTTTGAACACTACACTTGTTGTACCACAAACTGTAGTTTTAAGAGTTTTTTAGGCGAGAATGTAGTTGTTTAGACCTGAAATACGTAACTCATATTTAATATAGCATCTATTTTACTTTTTTTTTAGACATTTTTGGAGATGTGAGCTCCAGTTTGTCAGCGGCCGTTCAGTGCTCGTGTACCCACCGAGAACAGCTTCATGTCTTAAGGCATCTTTACACAGCCGATTTAAGGCTTCTCTAAAGCTGGTCTGTGCCTGCTCAGAATTCAGTGTAAAGACGCAATGCCGCATAAAAGCAGAAATACACCAGGTCTGACCCACCTCAGCCCCTAGTATCAAAGGTGACTCTGATACTGTTCTGGTTCAGTGTAAATGAACGCGAAATATAGCCGCCCTAATCTACGTCATTGTCATGACAACCAAAAGCATTCCAGTCAGCTCAGGCAAGAAGCAGGAGATGAAACATAGGGCAAATTAAGAAAATGTCTACCAACAAGGGGCAGTGGAGTAAAAGAGTCCTGTACTCACATCGTGACGCAAACCACCAAAATAACAGCAGAGAATCGTTGTGTGTCATCAATTGGCTTTCGCCGTTTGTAATCTTCCTATGAAGGGACTGTCAGATCAACACGCTGCTACATTTCTCTTAGATACGGTAAATGCTTAACACAATCGGCGTCACTGTGATTGTGCATTGTTATATTATATTTACAAAAATCATCTCCTTGAGGACGATATTTCACCCACACACGACGGTTTGGTGACATCTGCTGTACTGCCTGACACATGCAAACGCTATCATCATTTGTTGTTTCTGGCTCTTTGAAAAAGAAAAGAAAAAAATGTTCGACCTCTTTTAATCCTGTGGTGATCTACCTGGTGTAATAATGAATAATTTCATTTGTTCCAACAATTTTTATTAAGAAATAGAAAATAACTATCAGTACCACAGAATTACGACAAACATCAAAGCGTGTGATAGCTATAGCAAGCAGAGGAAATTAATTTAAAATTTCGTATTTTTTTATTTTGAGTTTTATTTAATTGTTTATTATTTCACTATTTTTAAATTCATTTTGTTAAAACTGTAGTTTTAAATAGTTATGTTCAAATAGTTATGTTTCCCATGATTTATTGCCTGTGTAAATGCATTTATGCCGCTTCAGAGAAGCATTCTGTGCCGACTTTGCTGTGTAAAGATGCCATTATAGTGGTTAAACATGAGATGTAATTCATTTTGGGTACATAAAATGGGCAATCTTTGGTCTTATTAATCTATTACTTGTTCCAGAGCAAAAAAAAATTGTGCTATGTTAAATTTGATAATTTAATATTAAGGCTATATTTAATCTACATATTCTATAGTATAGCATATCGGCTACAACTAGATGGGAAATATCAGACGAAGAGTCTTCTCCACTCTTCGAATACATAAAACATCAGCCTTTACAGACATAGTGTTTCTTGAGAAAGAAAACGCTGATTTTTTTTTTTCAAACATCAGATCTTTATTTACCTTTGCACTGCAAAGAAGCAGAGATCTCCAAACTGCATATGGCATAGTGTTGTCACGATACCAAAATTTTGACTTCGATACGATACCCAACTTCAGTATCACGATACCGATACTTAAACGATACTATGGCAAAAACCTAAAACAGTAGGAAAAGTAAATAAATAACATATGACAGATCTGTGGCTAGCATTTTTATTGGCCACAATTTTGATGTTGGTAAATTACATTTTATATGATTAAAGCTGACTTTCTTATGCTTAAATTACTTTTGAGTCATTTTACTTGATTTAGAAGATTTAAAACACTTTCAAACTTTTAAATGCAGACTGACCACCCAAATCAAGATTACATTTTATATCAGCTGGTATGTACAGGTGGGCAAGAGGTGGACAATGTATGAGCATGAGCTAGTATGAGAACAAGTTATTTGTGTTATGCTATATAAAAGAACAAAGAAGCAAATTACAAAAACAGTAGTAAATTAAAAATAATATTTTTTCAGATACACTGTTTATTTAACATATTTAACAGGTTTTGTTGTTTGATTAACATTAATGATGGACAGGCCTATTTAATTGGGCTGCTGAATGCATGGACGTAACTGACAAATATCCAGTTATTACCCACCTGTTTACGTCCACTTAAGCCATAACCGACTGTATTCACGCGAGATACTCCACATGATGGACATTTAGACATCTGTGTGCACGTGTATTTGACTATTCAGACGCGTGGAAAACTGATCGCGCGCGCGACAGACAGAGAGAGAGAGAGAGAGAGAGAGCGCTTCTGTTGTGTGTCATTCGGCGCAATTCCGCCTATCCCTCCTTCACTAACTGCATGTAAGTAACGAATTGTGTGATTGGATTGTAATTTTGTGCTACGACGATCTTCGACGACCATTTGGCTGTAAACTTAAATTATATTCAACTCGCCAAAGTGGCTAGTGGGAGTGGCTGTCATCAAGCCCTGCATGTAAGTGTTTTGACAGTGAGAATATTGATTACTGTAAATAATTAGAGCAATGTTATTAAAGCATAAATTGGTTTAATATAATTGTATAGTCCCTTCACATATTTGTTTTTTAAAATTAATTTTATTTTAGCAACCAGATATCACTTATTAGACTCAATAATACACCTCTTTGCGGATGTCTGCTTGCATGAGTAATATAAATAACACTCATTTAATTTTTGAGAGCATAAACATAACGCTGGTATCACATTCACTAACCTGTCGCTCTTTAAATTCTCTGTACAAATCGGGATGTTTGGCAAGTTGGATGCTCCCTTCGCTTGCGTTATTTTGTAACGTATTTTGCAGACGGGCTTTGTGGTGTCCGTGGGCTTGCCCTGACTGTCGGCAATGTAAGCAAAATAATGCCATATTTTGCTTTGTGCATCTGCCGTTGCGCAGTTGACAGGAATAAACACGCACTCAATGTGCCTCAGAAGCAGCGCGCTGCACACACACTGCTCCCTGCTGTCGCACATTAGGAAATACAGCTGGCACTCAAAGTACCGGTACTAATAAAATGAAGAACCGTACCGTTTCTAAAAGCAGGGTATCGCGATACCTTTCTAGTACCGGTATATCGTGCAACACTAATATGGCACTTCATTCACAATAGAGGTGGGTGGATTTATGAGGTTTGACTGACAGTTTGAGGATCAAATGGAGTTACGAGGTCTTTAAAATTCTTTTCATTCATTAAATATTTGTAAAAACCCACATACAGGCATAAAGGGTGACCAATAGCATTGATTAAAAATTGAACAAAAACGAGGAAATATAAAGATACAAGGTTTCCGATGATATATTCCTAACTGTGTAGCATTTATTTTATTTTATTTTTTGGCATTTGGTAATTATCCACGGCACACTAGTTGGGAAACACTGCTGTAGAGCACTGCTTTTGTATGTTTGACTGAATTGTACCATTGTGTTTATTTCCTACTGTCATTTATAATGGCTATTGTTAATTTAAATATTGTTGTTCAATAAATATTATTTCATATGTTGTATTTGGTATTGAGAATTAGTCCATTAGTGCGTAATAAGGATTGAGGGAAAGTTACATTAATATACCATTAGATGGCAACAAAACCTTATGACACTCATTCAGTGAGTTAGTTGAAAGAGACTTTTAAATTGAAAGGGACTTTTGCAAACAAATGATGTCTTAGCACTGTATGTTATGGAAAATGCCCTTAGCTGTAAAAAGGATAAATACAAAGATTGCTTTCCTCAGCGGACATTAAACAGATTTTTATAATGGATATAATAATATAGACATCATCCTGAAGAATTGGTCAAACTGTCAACTTGAGATTTGAATCTGTGGCACAAGGAAGTAGTTCTGCACAAAAGAGATTTTTAAAGACACTCTGTTGTTGTTTCTTATTTATTTACACACTCGTGCTGTCGAACTGTTGTATAAATGCAATATCACACTCGCAGCCATGCAATATGGCTGTATATCCGCACGCTGTGATTACCTACGGCACTCTGCCTTGGCCAAATCACAGCCGTGCTGCTATATAGCCATATATTCTTCACTACTTCCGCACAATTAAAGTGCATTAGGTACAAAATTAGTTGTTCCAATTTAGCAGACTTTAAGTACATAAATATGTAAATGTATTTATAGTATATGTAGCATGATATAAATGTATTTCAAATACATTTTAGTATATTTATTTTTCAGTAGGGCTTCCAGATATCTTCGACAAACAGCAAGATGTGTAGATCTACACACCATCTAGTTGTCTCTAATTGTAGGCGTCTGCCTATGTTTGTCATGACACAATCTGACCACTAATCTATTGGCTCTCAGTTTGACAAAAGGCATCTTTTGGCTCTTCCACAGAATATGGTGCCAACTCAGTGCAGCTGTTCCTCTAGAGAGCCCGCCTGTAGTTTAACAGATACTTCAGCCCAGGGCACATCCCAACAACTGTCTGAGGAGCCCAGTTAAGGTCACCAGAGGTTTTCAGGACAAAAGGGCGTTTCTACACACATACCAGGTTCAGAGACCCTCCTGGAGCTATTAATCAGCTAATTAGCTCTCTCTCTCTCTGTCTTTTTCCTTAACTCAAGGTCAAAGTGGCCTATTATTATGGAGAAATCCCTCTGAAATGAGGACAGCATTCCTGGCCCAGGGCTCTGGCTCTTGAAGCCGGATCTCATGGAATGTGTAAAATGTGCACGGGGCATATCAGTGACTCAGTGAGGAGACGTGGCTTCTTCCTGGCCCTCTAGGGGCTGTGGTACACACTCTGGGGTCCAAGTCATTTGTAACTTTACCTGCTCCTGGTATTCCAACTCGCGGCTCATTAACTTCTTCTCAACTGCATGCAGCTGTCTCTGTAGAGCCTCCGCACGTTCCTGAAGAACCTGAATGGGAAAATTGAATCGAGTGTCAGATAAAGTAGATTTCAGGTAAAGGAAAGAAGCATCCCTGTCAATAAAGCTGAGCATCAATCAGATCCATAACGAAGGGTATAAAATGCATCATAAACAGTTTGATCAGCTGACATCCAATCATTTTATTTCAAAACCATTTAAAACAAAATCAGCCATTCATTCTTCTAAAAGGCCAAGCAGCAAAGGATTCTGCAATCACAGTGGAAACTGGCACAGTTCCTGTCACTTTGATCCAGATGTTCTAGCACATCTGTACCACTATCCACCATGAAAATTAGAAAAATGAGCAGGATGCTAGTAAAGCAGTTGTTTGCCTTAGAAGTCTGCTAGATCCATTTAAGAAATTCTGATTGCTGTTTGCTGTTCTGAAAAGCTGTTGCTCATCCTTAAAGAGGTCACATCCTGGTGACATGGAAATATTATTTTCATACTACATCTATAAACCTTCAGACAATTTATCACAACACTAAGCTACACAAACAGCTTGTTCGTAGCTCATCATTAACATCAAGATATGACCACCCACATTTGCATATGAACACCTATTTAGCATTTTGAAACCTGCCCTGACCTGATGAAGGACAGTGCATGGAAATAAGCCAGTCCTTAGACATCAAAACACAGGTAATTTACATATAGATGTCTTCAAGAGACAGTAGCAAAAACAACCTGTTTAATTGTAAAAGGCTCATGAAAACCCCTTTTTGGTACAAGAAACCTTAAATAATGCTATAAGTGGACTTAACTCTTCTGCAGTGTTGGTGCCTGACTTTCTGGCTGTGAAGGGTGAAAGGTCAGTGATGGTGTAATGCAATGAAAATTGACCGATTGACTGCTAAATCGACCCAGGTCTCAAAAATGAATGATATGCCAAGCAAAAAAATGTGAATCGCTTTTTTGAGGAACTGCACCATAATACAGTGTTTAAACCCCACTGTAAGAGAAAAGAAACCTTCAGCCTATACTGATGTAATCAAAGGGAAACAAACAGTCCATAACAAAACATGTCCAGTGGACAAAAAAACTCTTCATAACACATAAAGGGATAGTTCTCCCAAAAATTATCCCATGATTACTCACCCTCAAGCCATCCTAGGTGTATATGACTGTCTTCTTTCAAACGAACACAATCTGAGTTATATTTAAAAATATCCTGGCTCTTCCGAGCTTTATAATTGTAGTGAACAGAATAAGAGCCCAAAAAAGTGCATCCATCCATCATGAATGTAATTCAAATGGCTCCAGGAAGAGTCATATACACCTAGGCTGACTTAAGAGTGAGTAAATCATTGGATAAATTTCATTTTTTGCTGAACTATCCCTTTAAGCTGTGAACCCAATGTACTTCCATCCCTTGCAGCCTCATTTACTGTATCAACATCAACATTAAATGAAATATGGTGTCTACCTAAGGCCCATCAGCAGGTGTGGCAAGTTAATTTTGGACCCTGGACTGGCCTAAAGGAAAATTTAGGAATCTTGTGTAAAGTATGACAAATTCATGACCTTCATTTTGTGGTAGTCCTCATCTAATGGAACACAACAACCAGTAACCCGAACGCCAGCAGACCCCAGAACTGTAACAGCCTTTGTGTGGTGATGTTTCCTGGAAGAGTGCTGACAGTTATGAGCAGAGTCTTTCATGTGGTTCCTAGCAGATTTACGAAACAGTCGAATGCCGGGGTGGGGTGAGGGGCTGAAAATATCTCCGTCTTTGTCATAAAAGGACCCTGTCATCTGCAGCTCTCATTAATAAACAGCCTGAATGAGTCATTGTGGGTGATCCCTTTGTCCCTACGTTCTCTTGAAGAGCTCATCGGGTCCTTCCAGACGGGATAAAGGTCACCGGCTAAGCCGAGCACGAAGGTGAAGGAGGCCAGTAAAGACAAGCTCTTAAAGTGGATTTGTGGCCCGATGTTCTACAGGGCTCCATTTCATTTGATCTCCTGGGACAGAGAGAGCACTCAATAGACCACTTCACCACAAACCCTAGGTCTCCTAGACTCCCGAGCTGCACTTGATCCAGGATACACCTTGATACCGCCTTGTGTTTTCCCTCGAAACCTTCCAAAGGGCCGAGGGAAGCATAGCAACCTCACAGCTGTTGTTCCTCTCTGCGTGAACGTGTGATTTTCTATGGTGAATCTCTCCAAACAGGGTCCAGATGGCCAGGGCGATACGCTCTTTATCAGCCAGCCAGAGCGGGATCAATCTAAACAAGCGGCAAACGTGGAACATTTGATTTCCTGGGGGCAAGGGAAGGGGGATTGAATGGAGAGAGAGGCATGGCAGTGGCCTTTATTCTCTCACTTTCTTGTCTTGGCCTTCTTGGTTTTCTTCAACAGCTGTTCATCCCCATAGATTACTAAAACACACACTCGCACACAACTAATACGGCGTTCACACACGTACGGACCTGCATAGATGTTGATACGCAAGTTCTGAGCTGAAAAGCTCACTCACACACTCAAAGGTGAGACCTGAGTCATTTTTCTTGGGTGGTCCACCTCGAACGATAAGGCAAGTATGTCTCCCTCGGGTAAAGGCAATAGAAAAGAGAAAAGAGAAAAGAGAGGGCCTCTTTAAACTGCAGCCCATGTTTTGTTAGCACTAGCCGGCTATTCATGTGGAATTTCTATTTGTAGTGTGCTGCTTTAAGAAGTTTTCCAAGCGTCAGATTAAAGAGATCCGCTAATGACGACAAGCCAGAGCACTTTAAAACTACAGAAGTGCAGTTCTGGCCCAGAGGGCTGTGCACACATCAATGTGGCCGTGTGAGAGAGCTCGCACTGCTAAATTACAGACGGTCTTCCCTTCCCTTCACTCTGTCTTCCAGCTGCGCACATGTGAGGCTGATGATGACAGCAGGGAATGTGGATGTGGTAGATATAATGTCTTTAACCTGACTATTGAACAACGGATGTGAGGAAGAGTTTTGCTTGCAACAACAACTTGTTTATTAAGAGCAGATATCCATTTAACGTTTATTAAGTCAACATGGAATTAAAATTAACTATAATATAAGTTCTGGTCTTATTGTGAACTATTCATCCATGAAAGAAAAAAAACAACAACATTCATAAGTAAGGAATAATTGACAATGGGCCATTGAATTATTAGAAAATAATGCAAATGTTTTTATTACTTTATTATTTTCTATATTTTTGTCCTCAAAACACTCATGTGTGGAACTAATTTCTTAAGCATTTCATCCCAAGCCTTGAGAGCAGGAGAAAGAGAGTGCTTTCCGTACAAAATAAAATGTAATTTTGTGGCAAAAATAATTTGTCATATTGTTTACTATATTTATTTTCTTGGTAAGTGTCATTGTGGGTTTTGGTTCTTTTGCTGTTGCAGGCTCTAAGGACCTTTGAAATATCTGAAACCATTTAGAAAAAAAAACCCTGCTTGGAACTACTTTAGCTGCGCATTTCCCTGAAAATAATTGCGCACCTTAGAACGTTTGTCAACCAATCAAATTCAAGCATTCAACAGCTCCGTATTATAATCTTTGGTAACACTTTTCTTTATCTTTATTCTCTTGACATGACTTTTCTTTTCTACCAATGTAACAAAGGTTACAGGGTAGGGGAAAATATATAAAATTGTAAACAAATAAAATAAGCAACTAGAATTTAGCATTTTCTGAAGAAAATGTGAGAGTTGTTCATCTGTGCAAAATTTGTTGCCCTGATGTGTGTTGTGGGTGGTTGCCAGGGTGTCGCTATGTGGCCAGTTTTTTTTTGTTGCTGCTGTGTGGTTGCTAGGGTGTTGCCAGAGTCGTTGCTATGCAGTCGCTTACTGCGCAAGTCACACCATCTTCAAGTGTAATTCAGTGTAATTCTTTTGTGATTATTTTCAACCGTTTACCAAGGTGAAAAAAAAAAAGAACATAAGAAAGAGAGACATATTCTTCTGACCCTGTGACTCTTTATGAGGCAGATATTGGGTTTGTTAAAGCAGTGTTTGAGCCTTTATTTCCTTTATGCTTTGGTGTTTTGTGGATCTGACACAGTGACTGCTGCTTTCAAACAATCACAGTTCAATAGCATCCATAACTCTCCCATGCCAAGAGCTGAGCATGCCAACACGTCCTTCACAAATCCTTCAGCAAACTACAAACACACAAAGCAGCTTGTGGGAGAAAAAAGGGTCCAGTGCAGTGTGCGGTGTAATTAAAACAGACCTGATGCTTGGAAGTCTTTTGAGAACAGGAAATGGAAATATGAAAGCAAACTACTTTGTTTAACTGCCCTTGAGTAACAGATACTACATACTGCTACATCTGAAAGAGAAAAGACAGATTTTTCTGTTGCTGTTGCTCACACTAAAAGCTGCATGGATTTGATGAAAATGAAATAGAAAATTATATTACTGAATCAGTGTACAAAACTGCAGCCTTGCCTGATTTACTAAGGCATGCTTCCAAATTATGTCGTCAGGTCAGATTTGGAGGAAAATTTCAGGAGAAAATAAGGCTCTGCTATAATGGCGACAGATATGCTGCTTAAATGTTCACTTAAAACTACATTTTTTGTCATGTCTTGTAGGACATTTTCTTACTATCAGTGACTCGAGGGGCCCTATTTTAACGATCTAAGCACATGGTCTAAAGCGCACAGCGCAGGTGCACATCAGGCGTGTCCAAATCCACTTTTGCTAGTTTAACAACGGGAAAAATGCTCAGCACCAGGCGCATGGTCTAAAATGGTTGTCCCTATTCTCTTAATGAGTAATACGTGTGTTTTGGGCGTAACGTGCAATAAACCAATCAGAGTCTCATCTCCCATCTGTTCTTCGTATAAAGTGATCTCTTTAAAAGACTTTGATTAAACAGCTCAGTTCAAATGTTGACCTTTATGACCTTTTTGGATCTTCTAAGCTTTGGTTACATGGACTTTCAATGGAGGGACAGATATAACTCAGGTTTCATTAAAAATTTCTTAATTTGTGTTTGAAAGATTAACCAGTTTTATGTGTTTGGAACAACATGAGGGTGAATAAATAATAACAGAGTTTTCATTTTTGTGGGAACCTTCCCATTAAGGAAATGATGTATCATGTACAGTTGGAGAACACCCAATATTCCATGAAAGAATCAGCTTGGATATTCTTTACAAGTTGGAAACCTTTTTTTTTTTTTTTTTTAAAAAGAAAAAGAAAATATGGTAACTATGGTAGCTTTTTATTGACACACTGTACATATTTATGTAGGATCAACTGACTGGTTCAGCTTCATACATCAGTTACACAAATCTTTCTTGTTTTTTCAAATAAAAAGACCTTAAAAAAGTATATGTATAACAATGCTCTAGAGCACCAGGGCAACTGCACAGACAAACGGCACTCACATTTTCTTCAGATAATGTTTCCTTCTACTTTGTTATTCTTTTTAAAAACGAGGACACAAATGTGTTAGGCTCAGGCGGGAGGTGAGGGCTGTCTGACAGTGTGTAATGAACAGAAATGTGTGAGGGTGAGAGCTGCACTTTCGAGGCTTGACTTTCTCACGCAGGCCACTGGGACGTTATCAAATGCTGCTTCCTGTGATATGTGGTTCAAAGGGTTCTGGGAATCTGCCCCATCCCTCATCCACTCATTTATCAGCTACCCTCTTTCCAAACCCCAAACACACAGACACACACACACACACACCAAGGCAAAGCTGACGACGATTATCTTACTCAAATCTCACCAAACATGCTAACTCATCATTCCTGTGGCTGCGAGAGTCTGTGTCAAACCTCAACCATATGACGGCAGATCACTGAACGAGAGCTGCGCACAGCTCAGAGGTCATGGCAGGGTCAGAGAAGGAATGAGGGAATAACAGGACGCATTTGTTCCAGACACCATGTGCTTGAACTTGAACAGACAGAAAAACCAAAATGAGTAAATGAAATTACAGTTCACCCAAAAAGTTAAATTTGTGTCATCATTTACTCACCCTCATGCTGTTCCAAACCTGTATGATTTTTTTATTTCTTTTGCAGAACACAAAAGAATATATTTTACAGAATGTTTTGGCCCCACTTTAATTATTATATACTAACATTTAAATTAATCATTTGATACATTCACTGTAAATGTACAGGTAATTTCTAACAGTATTAAAACAGTAACATGCTGTATCTTTTACAGAATGTCTGTAAATAAACAGCAGTTTTCTGTTTTCAGCTCGTTTCATTCGTAATACAGTATCATACTGTAGAGGCGTTGCATTATGCGATTGATTTTTTCCTTCTTCAAGTTTCTAGGTGAAGTAAATACATTTTAACATCCCTCCCAATGTTTTAGCGTTTTATGTCTACTCTTCAGGGTTTAATGTGATCATCAAAAGACGTTGGAGCAAATCTGTGTGTAGTTTTAAGCTTTTGTGAGCATCAGTTAGCCTGTGACAGGTTAAATGGACGGTGCTGCGTGAGAAGATGGAGAAGTTATTTATCGCTGGAACAATCAAAACATTTGTGCCTATGGGCCTGTTTACACCTGGTCACTTCATGTGTTTTCTCTGACTGGATAGCTATCTGATTGTGAAAAGCCCAGGTGTAAATGCCCTATGAAATGCATTCGAGACGGATATAAATCCAATCTCTCAAACCACTTCAGGAGGTGGTCTGGGACGCATTCCAGTCAAAACTGAACAAGTCTAAATGCATCTGTTGCTGAAACCACATATGTAAATTTTACTCCTTCCAAAAATGCTAAAAAATAAACGTGTGAGCTTAAATATCATGTTATAGCCAGAAATGACAGCGCTACTACAGCATGCATCTTTGCAGATGAGCAGCTGAGTATCTCTGTAACAGACACTCAAAACACAGTCTTCTTCATTAAAAGTAATGAGACTAAATTATCTCACCAGTGCTGTGGCCACGCTCTCTCCTATTGCGGTCTTTGAATTTGAAATTAGCTGTTGATCAGTAAAATGCAGCTCATATTTGTACTTTCAGTGACGTGAACTCCATTAAATCTGCATATAGCGTGGGAATTGAAGATCGAATTTATATCCATTTGCAGAGACACATTTATGCGGCCAAGTGCAAATGGAATTGTTTTCATAAATCAGATGGCTAAATGATCAGTAAAAACACATGAAGTAATCTGATGTAAACAGGCCCTATGACGAGGATAAGTGGAAACTGTTTCTGTTTCAAGCCGAATCATCTGATGCAGATAAACGTGTTAACATAAGTGTTGTGCTTAGTTTCACAAGTAACTTAATAAGGTTTACGCCAAAGAATTCAATGACTAAATGATTTTATTTTGTCAATGAATAAAATTATAAGCACACAGCAAAATCCACCAAAGTTAAATCAATTCTGATCAGAGTACATATGGTAACTACAGAGTGTTGAAATAACACTAAAGCAGAGTTCAAGTTAATGAGATAATAAAGCAATTAATTAAGTGATGACTGAGCATTAGTGATGAACACCTGCTGTTAACAAGCAGAATCACTGAAGAAAAGAGAAACACAAGAACTAAAAGGCTGTGGCTGAAGTCAGTTGTAGTTCTTGTGTTTCTCTTTTTTTCATTGATTCTTGCTAACAGCAGGTGTTCATTTAATGAATGAACACCTTCATCTAGTGTGCAGGTGATGACTAATGCTCAGTCATCACTTAATTAATCGCTTAATTATCTCATTAACTTGAACCTTGCTTCAGTGTTACTTTAACACTATATAGAGTGGGACCATATGTACTCTGTGCAGAGTTGATTTAACTCTGGGGATTTTGCTGTGCATTATTTTTTGGCTTCTTTTCTGTAGTGTAACAGGACATGTGTCCTTACTGCGATTACATTCTTAGCTGTTTTTGTCCTTGTGTTCACAAAAATGCTCGGCTATGGTGTCAGTTCTGTGTGGTTCTCCGGGTTCCCCCTCACAGTCCAAAGACATGCAGGTCAGGATTGGATATGCCCAATTGGCCGTAGGAGTGTGTGTGAGTGTGAGAGTGCCTTAGCACTCTCAGTGCTGGGTTGCATCAGGAAGGGCATTTGGCGTAAAACCTGTGCCAAATTCAATGTGTGCGTGCGCAGATAATTCAGATGAAAGCGGACCCTGCAAATGAGCAGGACTAACACTAGGAAAATGAAGATATAGATATGATATAGACCCTGAACATGGCCAAGAAAGGGAAATGACTTCCAAACTGCAAACGTTTTGCAAAAAAAGAGCAGTACTGTGAAAAATGTTTTTGAAATATGTTGTACTGCAAAACACTGTACTGGGTTAAGGTGTGGGGGGATGGGTCAACAGTGTAATTATAGATGTCATTACAGAAATTAATAAGAGATATGATGTATTTTAAATGTAAGTAAAAACATGTATGTACACAAAAGGGCTTTTCACACTGTGCTTAACCCCGGGTTATCGTTGTTGTAAACACCACTATTAAAGGAGTAAAGGAACATTTCACACTTGTAATTTAGAAGCGGGGTTATCACTGCTTTTTACCCAGGGTTATTTAACCTTGCTCCGGAGCAGGGTTAGCACCGCATTAACTAACTTGTACAGTTTGAAACGATGCAGTGTTGCGTTACAGCTAGACACTTAGCAAAAGACAACCAAATGCATATATTTGCCTGCTTTGGACAGTCACGGAAACACTGCGCATTATATATAAACAGTAATTTCAGCATTTGAGAGGAACAATATCAAATGTTGACAGAAAATGTGACAATTTGAGTGAAGAAGAGACCGTTTCCTTTAACTCGATAGTACAGTCGGCAATACCGGATGCACAATGCTAAAGCTATGTAAACAGGTTGTGTGCTGCGTTTATACAATCAATGACACTCACACCGCAAATAAGCAAATAAGAACATTAACTCAGGGTTTAGGAATGTACAATGTGAAACGTCAGCTTATGATTAATTGTTAACCCCATGTAAATTATGAGCAGTGTGAAAGTGAAGCAAGATAACACAGGATTCCATTAACCCAGGGTTTAGAATCACTATATTAACTATTTCATGTGTGAAAAAACCCTAAAAAGTGCATTGTATTAAATTATTCATTTAAATGTTAGTACATAATAGTTAAAGATTCTTAATATAAAGTAAGACCCATTTTTTAGGTGATGGAATGGAAAGGCTTAAAAATGTTGCTTAAAATTTGCTTAAAAACACTAACTATAGCTTTTTTGGTTGAAACTATAGTGATTAAGCTCAAATTTGAAAGGGTAATTAATTGCAGCTGGAATGAAAATTAGTGTGCTACTGAAGTAGTGCAGTGTGAGTCAGTACTGATACCTGTGCACACGTATGTGTATCATGACACTGAGATCAGCAGAAACAAGTAAAATGCATTTGTTTAATGCTTTTCACAATACACATGGTTTCAAAGCAGCTTTGCATGATGTTAATATTTATAAAATCTTAATATCATCATGCCCTATAGTCACACTTTAGCAGTTTAGAGCTGGATGATAATATAGTCCACATTTTGCAACGATACAAGCAAACAAGCAGGTAAGATTTGCTAAGTATACATCCCTAACTGTGTAAATGCTATGTGTATGCAGATAAAGTTGGATATACTTATATATCTAACTTTATATAAAGAGCGGAGGGATTTAAAATAGTTTACATTTTGCCACAATATAAACAATCCAGCAGTTGAGAAACACTCCTGTCCTCTCACACCGCTGTCACATCCTCTCCTCTATCTGTCTCTGCTCGCGGTTCTAATAAAGCTGCTGCTGTACGAGTCAGAGCGGTAACGCATGTCAGGGCGCATTCTCTCATCGGACGTGTTTTAACGTGTCACTGCTGCCTTACACACATCTTACAGCACACACTTGAAGTGTGTGTGTGTGTGTGGTTAAGATAGCCTTGAGAATACACACATCAACCCCCAACCTCAAATGAGCACATGGTTAAAAGAGCACACATGAAAGAATCAATTACAGGCAGGACTAGCAGTGGAGGGCTGCACCTGTGGAATGGAAAGTATCGTGAACGTGCTTGATTATCTGCTGAAGTCTGACTAGATTTTTACATATTCGGAAGAAAATGTGAGTTGTGTTTGCCTGTGCAAAACTCACCGCCATGATGTAAGAGTGATCTGAATGGTTGCCAGTCCATTACAAGACTGTTGCTAGGGTGTTCTGAGCAGTTTACTGCATTACTTTGGGGTTGCCAGTGAGCTTATATGTGGTTGCTAATTTGTCCTGGGCAGTTGTCCAATCCCTGTGTTATTATGGACATGCTTATGACTAGGCTAGGTATGTGTGTGTCCCCGTCTCATCATCATCAAAATCAAAACTCATTGGTTCTTGAGCCTCAAGCAACTTGTTTGAGCTTCTGTTTACTAGATTTGATGTGCTCTAAGTATGTGTGTTGATCAGTGTTTATATGTGAAAAAAGACCTAAATTAAAATCTGCCCATTATATAAAATGATCATATCTCTTGGATTAAACCACTCAGTTCATATGGATTACTTTTATGCTGTCTTTTTAAACTTTTTGAAGCTTGAAAGTTTTGGTGGAATGAACTTTTTTTGGTGGAAAGAACGTTTTGTAGGAACGAGGGTTTCATTAAAAGATATTTTCATTTGTGTTTTGAAGATGAACAAAAGTCTCATGGATTTGAAATGACATGAGGTTGAGTAAATGATGACAGAATTTTTCATTTTTGTGTGAACTAACATTTTTAACTATGTAATGCAAATGTTTGACTTAACAAACCTAACAAACATTAACAAGCCTCCTAAAAAAATAGGATAAGAAAATAATCCATATTACATATAAAACAACACAAATATTTTTCTCTAAGCCATGTTTATAAAAGCAAACTTAAATGTCCTAATTAAACTAAAGCCTTATCCTGGCTTAATCTAAGCCCTGTTTGTGAAACCAGGCCTAAGACTGTGAAATCTGTATTTAAAAACTGCCCTTCTGAGTAGAATCTAAAATCAAATCTTTATTTATTGTCAAACCAACATTGTGATTCCAAAAGTATTACAAGTTCAGACATTCCAATTCATGTAGTATTTGATTTTTTATACAGTATTTTGGCTCAGATTCATTTGGAACAATCTTGTCAAATTAGGCAGGCTTTAACACAGGGGTCTCAACTTTGGCTCTCAAAGTTCACTTTCCTGCAGAGTGTTGGTCCAACCCTATAATCAAACACACACGAACAAGCTAATTAAGGTCTTCAGGATTACTAGTACATTACAATTACTAAAGTTACAAGCAGACGAGTTTGATCAAGGTTGGAGCTGAACTCTGGGGGCCAGAGTTGAAAACCCCTTGTTTTAACATAAACATCCTCAAAATGAATATTTATTAGTGCTGTCAAATGATAAAAATTAACTAATTAATCACACATTTATCTGTAATTAATCATGATTAATAGCACCTTACATCATCCCCCGGTTTCAAAGACAAGGCTTAAGCTAGTCCTGGACTAAAATGCATGTTTGAGCTGTTTTAACTGAAAGCAACTTGCATCTTAAAATATGTCAGTGCCATTGTTTTGTCTCAAGATGCACATCAGTAATGTTTTTTCAAGTGTACATTTATAAAAGTTAAAACTGAATTAAGGCCTAATCCTGGTTTAGGCTAAGCCCTGTCTGTGAAACCGGGCATATAAGTTTTTATTATGTTTTTATAATGTAATAATTTCACATTAAATCTCCAAATTCATGCAGAAACAACATAAATAGAGCATATTTTAAATATTTGTTTAATGCCATATTTTTTACTAAAAACTATGATATTTTACTACTATGATTTTTCTCAATTTCTGGGGATGAATTTATAACCATTTACCATCATTTAGTCATCATTTTTAACATTTAATAGACTTAAAAAATACTTTATTTATTTATTTATTTTAACTTAAACAATCTTCACACAAGCCCATTATAATTAATGTAACATTCAGCTGTGCCTCAAGCAAGGCTCAATGCTAAGGTTTTTTTTCCCCCTACTTGGGCTGGTTTTTACTTGCCCTGCCAAAATATTTACTAGCACACTGTGCTTTAAGATTTTCAGGTAGGTCTAACAGTGATATTCAGGTAGAAAATATAAAAAAACTGAATGAAGTAATCAAATGTAAAATAACACTTCACTTTTTATAAATTAAATATAGATTAATCATTGTAATCATTAATCATTGGCCAAAGTTGAGACCCCTGTGTAAGAGTCTGCCTTATTTGACAAGACTGTACCAAAATACTGTATAAAAAATGAAATACTACATGAGTACCTCAGGAATGTCTGAACTTGTAATACATGTGGAATCACAATGTTGGTTTGACAATAAATAAAGATTTGATTTTAGATTCTACTCAGAAGGGCAGTTTTTAAATACACATTTCACAGTCTTAGGCCCGGTTTCACAAACAGGGCTTGGATTAAGCCAGGATTAGGCCTTATTAAAATTAGGACATTTAAGTTTGCTTTTATAAACAGTATCTTTTGAAAAAATAAAAGAACAATGCCATTCTACATCAGATGAGCATGCTAATAAACATAAAGCTGACCGTGATGACAAAGCACACACATATCTTCATGTTGTGCTCTTGTACGTTATAAATAGTAAAGTCAGCATCAGAATGACACATGCCACATACGGCCTGGATGCATGTGGCACTATGAGATGTGTTGCATGCTGTGTGAGTGATGTCACAGCAAGAGTGCAACATGGCAGGCCTCCTGTGGTGATGGAGGCACTGATCAAAGTGCTGCGGTTTGACACTGGAGGTGCGGAGCTATTGTTGATGTCACAGCCAGGCATGGCAGCAGAAGTCAAGAGTAAAGCCAGGCTTAAACAGCAGCTGTGCATGATGGGGCTGCTAGGTTTAAGCAGTAGGTTGAAACCGGACCAGCACATGCGCCTTTCTGTGTCATCTGTGTGCTGGAACACGATTGCACCAAGGTGAGTCACAATGTCGCTGGGTGGCTTTGATCACAGATACGTATCTAGAAGGACAGCCACAGTCATATCTGCAAACTAGTGTTTGGAGCACATGCTACTGCCAATCAGAGAGAGGAAGGAAAACAGTAAACAGCAGGAGATCAAATACACACGGTCGCTCTGTTTCAACAGCAAGACAACAGCCTACCTAGGCAACATTTTAAGGAATCATAGAAGTGTTCTGAATGCGAAGACTGACAATTTCTAAAAACTTTTTTAAGAACTGCACAAATAAAATTAATATTATACAGAATAAATCCATACAATCACAAAAAAATAAATGTATCTCAGATTATTTTAATTCATTAAACAGGCTGCAGCACACATTTAACTCCTATTTCCCCGCCATTGACGAGTTTTCCCAGCTTTCTGTGTTTTCACTGTTATAAGCTAGGGGGCACTATGACACATCTTCTGAACAAGTACAGTATCTCCAGATCAAAACACAGGCAAAGAAAAAGCAGAAACGAGCGATGTAAGCAGATGCATATGAAAAATAATGCGATCATCAACAATAAACAGCAAATATATCAAAACGGCCTAATGTTACGGAGTGAAATGTCAACACAGGAAGTGGTTAGGACTGTGCAAGCTTTGGGGGTGTTGGTGAACTTAATCTACTCCATCTATGTTTTGATCATCATTCTGAATCTGATCAAGATGTATTTTCTCAGCTTTTTGCTCATAATTTTGCTTTTTTTTTTTTTTTTTTTAATGAAACTTACCCACATTCAAGTGTTGATAAAAAAAGAATGCATGAATCTAGAATAAAACATTTTTTTTTTTTTTTAAAGTAGAAGGTTCAGTGCTTCCCACACATAGACTTTACTTGGGCGGGCCGCCCACGAATAATAACGGCCAAGTATATTGGAGACACATTTTTGCTTTTATTATTTTTATCCACTTTTATATCCGCGCAAGATAATGAAACCACCCGCGATCGATTAACTAGTCGTTTCGTACCTGCTCGTTATGTGTGCGTCAGAACTGTTTACTCCCACTGACATTCCACAGGTGCTGCATTTTGCAAAGTCACTAGGCGGCGCTGTTGCGCGTTCTACAAGCTCGCGCAACAGCGCTTCAGTCTGCTTCAAAGTGATTCTCAATCAATGAAAATTTATTTATTTTTATTGGCCTTTATATAAAATGTTTTTGACGATTTTACGAATCTGAAGGATCAGCCTGCAATAGTACAGACATTTCAAAATAAGAGTACCTTTGTATTTCGGGCTTGTTTATAATTAAAAGTCATACGCTAAGTTTTTTCTTTTTCTTTTGGGCATTATTGATATTTTGGTTACACAAATTGTATTTAATTTGATTTCCATTTAATTCATAGTAAATGATTGTAATTATTTGACACACATATTATTCATTTTATAAATTTTACTAGTAAAATCTGTGTCCCATTCACTGAGAGAGACACTATATGACAGCAAGGAGAACATAGGATAAGGTGAACCATTTAAATGCTGTAATTATGCATAATTTACAATGCATATTAATGCATAATATTACTATGTAATTAAACGTAATATGCTATGTAATTAAAATTAATTTCAATAAATAAAAATGCTGTTAAAAATCACACATTATTTATTTGTCATATGTAGTAGACCATTTTTGTGCCATGGGTAATAGGAGGATTTTTCGCCCGGCTACCGCCGCAAGTATATTTCAAACCTGTGGGAAGCACTGAGGTTTATAATGTCTTTTGATATATTGCATGTTCAGATATTCATACAACAAAATATTCTTGGGGCCATGACATTTTTGTGAAAATGACCAAAAATGCTGGCGGTGGCTGGAAACTTTTTTCAAAAAACACTGGCAGGGAAAGAGTCAACAAGGACAATCAGCAAAACAGGGGAACTGCAACAGTTTAAAGGGGATGTCTAATGCTATTTCGTGCATTCTGACTTATTTACACTGTTAAAGAGTTAGATTCTCATGCTAAACATGGTCAAAGTTTCAAAAAACTGTTGGACGTATGACGGAGTATTTCTGTGCCAAACTCCTTCAGAGTTCATATAAGTTTCGGAAAGTTTTTTTTTTTTTTTTTTTTTTTTTTTGAGTATGGAACTGTATGACGTAATAAAGGGTGGAATTCCTTGTATGGGCACTTCTCCCAGAAGAGCGCACACACATCAACCAGAGCAAGAGCACGCCCATCAACGCGCTTCGTTTGAGTTACAGAAGTTGTCGGCAACGCTGCACAGGACTTGCTCAAGAAAGATTTGTCATTTTGTTTTTAGACCACGAAATTAACAATGTCACCAAAGAAGTGTGTTTTTGGTTGCGAAGGAAAGATAACCTTGTTCAGCTTTCCAAAGAACGCAGCGTTAAGGGAACAGTGGATGCAGTTTGTTTTTCCGGGGCAGCAACAGAGTTGTGCAAGTGTGTTTGTTTGTTCCCGGCATTTCGGTGAAAAAATGTTTAATAAACAAGGCCCAGTTCAACGCTGGATTTGCATATCGTTTGAAACTGAAAGATGGCGTGGTCCCAGGGATAAAAGATTCTGGTCATGAATCACAGGCGGTAAGTAAAACTGCATGAAATGTCTATGTTTTGTTGACAATCGGCGTGTAAGTGTATATAATGTAAACAAAACAAACGCATAGTGAATCAAATGTTATTTAGGGATAATGTGATGATGTTCTGCATGCTCGTGACTTGAGTTCTGCCCACGTCACGCCTCCAGGAGCTTGGCTGTTTTCGGAAAGAATCGGTATGCTGTATCTGTCTAAAAAAATAATAATAATAATAATAATAATGGAGGAAGGAAGGAAGCAATACTACTCTATAGGTACTCAAGATTAACATGAGATTGGCAGAAACTGTGTGTTATGTCCTCTTTAAAATACTCAAGTTTTTTTTTAAGTATAAACACATGCACTGAAATTGGTTTATAAATTAAAACATCAACACATATGATTTAAAGGTCTACTGATATTGGATTTTGCTGTTACGATAATAATGTGTTTAAAGAAATGCAATAAAAAGATTCTTGCGTAGATGTTAGTAAACTTTTTATACTCAAAGTGTTAAATAATGCTCCTTCCTGTAACCCAGAGAAAAGCCACAAGAGTTTATTAAATAAAATGCCAGATATGCTTATTTACACCAGTTATTACACCAATAATAATCAGAAATTATGCAGAATGTGGGACCTTTAATTATATAAAAAAACCTAAAATACACTGGGACTCTTATTTTGAAACGTGCATGCTTTACTACTGCCAGCTGCACTCTTACAACCATCTACAACATGTTACAATATATACAGCATAAAGTAAACATATTATTGTATAGTTATAATCCATGAGCAGCAGATGACAAGCAATCACTTGGCATAAATGTGCAGTATTCATTGACTGTAAACATTGGCAGACTGGGTCAAAGAGCCACTTTCACTTCAATGTGAGCAGAGGCCTTCCTTCTGGAAGTTTATTCCCCATTCATTTTCTCCATCGACATTACAAATAAATCTTTGATTAAGAGTCATGCACTACTCTTCTTTCTCTTTATTTAAGGTACATAATTTATCTGTCTACCTGCACAACATCCCACACTAACAAAATCTTCCACAATTCATTGTCATGGTAACAGCGACATCTCTGATTGGTGGATCTCTCTTCAGGATTATGGGTAGTGTAGTACTTCAGTGAGGATTCGGCAATTAAACAAGTTTATTATTATTATGTTTTTAAAGTTGAATTTAAACTGACTTGTGACTTGAGATGTACATGCCATCAACAACAATCCTGTATCCTATATATGTTTTAAGATGTTCCCAGTTTCTGGAATCCTACTGCTGTGTGAGCTATAAGCTTGGCAAATAAATATAGAGGAAAGAATAAAAAAAGTCATACAGTGGTGACACATAAACTCAACCTGACAGCACTATTTGGGGGCCTTAAACAGACATATGCAACACAGTCTATTAAAGACAGAAGGAAAGTTTTCACAGACAGTATTTCTAAAGCTTTCGGGTGGAGAAAGTGGGACTTTAGGAGACTTGACAAACAAACACATGTTTAATCTTAAGCAATATGAGCAACAGAGACATCTGATAGCAGACAACGCAATCAGAACAACTGTTTTGGGATTATTGCATTCAAACGCGCCACACTTTGATGTTTCTTTCTGCTCTTTTTTGTCTCAAGCCCTTCAGCTTTCATAATCCGCCTTTGAAGTGAGCGACTTGGCAACAATGTCAGAGTGTGACACGCTTGTTCTTACCGTCCAAACACACACAGGCTGTGCAAACCATTCTTTTCTGTCCGCTCTCTCTCTGTCTTATCAGTAATGCTATACATGTGTCTGGACTTATATCAACTAGTCAGTCATTAATTAGACTCTTATTAACAGCAGTTAACACTCTGGGCTCTTTTGCGTGGTCAAACACACATAGTAACTGGACTACAATCCCTGACCGGTGGAGCCAGTCGGACTCAAAAATGCCCCTAATATCAGCTGAACCGTGTGTCAGTCTAAAACTCAGAGTCCAAATAAAACGAGAGAGCAGGAGATCGCTGGCCTGCTGGGAGCACAGGTTCAACTTCTATGGTGTTCTTGCACATATCAAAAGTTACTGGCTTTACATGGTCATAACAGGAATACTGAATAAAACAAAGTTGTTAAGTGACTCTGTTACACTTATCTCATATTACATTTTCCACAAAAAGTCTTGCAGAAGGACGGTATGTATTTTAGCATTTTGCTCTACAGACAGCATTACTTTTACATACAATTCTCATTTGTTTTTATAAACCGAGGGATGAATCAAAATGATTGAAAGGCCATTTTATGCGGTAATCGATACCATGAGGTCCCTGATGACGCGATGAAACAGAAGGAGTGAAAGCGTTTGCAAGGGTGGGTTTAAGTGACTAAACGATTGGAGAAATCTTACTTACGCATTTTGTTTAGACATTAAAAATGGCAAAAAATTTAAAATATATAAATAAAAATTAAAATGGAACATATGCACGGGTGAATTGTTCACAATAAGACATATAACAGACATTTATAAAATTGATATGCTGAATTTTTATTTCACACTGACTTTAAATCGTAACCTGTAATTCTTTAAAAAAATAAGTGTTAAGAGATATCGTGTTGATACAGTGGAGAAAACCAGGTTTCTATACGTTAGTATTTCAGAAAAGAGACATACATGTTTTTACATACGGACATTGTACATCCATGTCACACACTGTATTCATAACGATCAGCAGACTGTGGGAAACACATGATGTATGCAGGTCTGGAAAGGTTCTTTTATGAGCTTATATGAAGCTTTCAGCAGCTGGTATCGTTTCCACACTTGCACATAATTTCGGTGTCTATCCTGTCAGACCCTTCTGATTTAACTCATTCATACTGATAAAACTCTGATCAAACTGGAGCTTTTGGAACTAAAAAGTATGGTTTAGGAATTAGGTAAGACACTAAATCCAGTGTAAGCAGAAGGAGAGAGATACATCAGGAAATCAATGCTATTTACACTGTAACTCACTAGTAAAGTCAGTCTTGCACTCGGGCAGCTATCTTCAGTCTTGCTATCTAACTGACTGGGGAATTACATAAAGGATTAGTCCATTTTCAAATAAAATTTCCCTGATAATTTACTCAGCCCCTTGTCATCCAAGATGTTCATGTCTTTCTTTCGTCAGTTGAAAAGAAATTAAAGTTTTTGATGAAAACATCCCAGAATTATTTTCCTTACAGTGGACTTCGATGGCCTCCAAACAGTTGAAGGTAAAAATTACAGTTTCAGTGCAGCTTCAAAGGGCTTTAAACGATACCAGATGAGGAATAAGGGTCTTATCTAGCGAAACGATCGGTCATTTAAAAAAAAAAAAATGTAAATGTATATGCTTTACATAAACAAATGATTGCCTTCCAAGTGGTTTCGTCAAAACCGCACTTTCATATTCTTCAAAAAGCTTACGCTGTATGTCCTATGCCTTCCCTATTCTACTTACGGAACGAACGCAGCGGTTTTTATTCTGTAAGTTAAATAGGGAAGGTATATGACATACAGCGTAAGCATTTTCTTTTTGAAAATACAGAAAGAGGAAGCACATGCACGGTGATCATTTGTGCTTGTAAAGCATATACAGTTGTATTTTTTATTTTTTTTAAATCAGTCGTTTTGCTAGATAAGACCCTTATTCCTCATCTGGTATCGTTTAAAGCCCTTTGAAACTGCACTGAAACTGTAATTTTGACCTTCAACCGTTTGGAGGCCATTGAAGTCCACTATAAGGAGAATAATCCTGGAACATTTTCATCAAAAACCTTAATTTCTTTTCGACTGAAGAAAGAAAGGTATGAACATCTTGGATGGCATGGGGGTGAGTAAATTATCAGGAAAATTTGAAAGTGAACTAATCCTTTAAATCTCAAAAAGTACCTCACAAACCTCACATTTCAATAACATATTTTAAATCAGCAATAAAAACTGACATGAATGGTGTCATAAACTTTCTTTCATTCAGTCAAGAACAGGCAGTGCCTTTGCAGATTGGCTTTTGGCTGTTTTCTTTTTTGTAGGCCAAAACCCTGAAACAAGTTAGCATTTTAGCACTTCCTGAAGTCAATGTGTTTTTTTGTATGGGGTTTTAGTTAAATGCTTGAAATAAGGAACACAAGCTCAAGATATTTTCACGTTTTATTCTACAATATAAAATACATCAGTAATATCACCTTTGTGAATTTTTTAAAGCTTGTCTTGAAAAGAGGAGATTGCTAACAATTGGCTAAATAGGACTACAGAGGTTGTCGGGACATTAAATGTCACCACAACGAACAAACTAATCAACTAAATAGTCCGCTTTCACAGCCTTATTGTGTTAATGACCACACTCTTGCAAACTACTCTAACTCACACTTTCATTGAAATGTGTTTTAAATAAAAGCTAAAAGAGTTTAATGCTTAATGGTGGTGACATTGAAGTCGTGCTCATTATCAAGATGAAGTGTAAGAATCATAATCTTTTGTTGGTCACACAAAGATTATTTTCGGCAATAATCCAAAAGCCAACAGAAAAATCCTTTTGGGTTTTTGTCGAGGTAACTAGTGTGATGCTGACTTCAAGGTTGACCTTCAAAAATATGTCATCACTGCAGCGCTCTATTAGAAAGGCAGGACTTACTTTACTAGAGCATTCCAATTTCTCCCATTCACAGTAATATCAGTGGTCCGTATCAGCTATACGGCGTGTCTGTGAGAACTAGACTACCTCTTGAGCGACTCCTGAGTGCTACTGCACTTACGTCTAAAGAAAACAAGTGTTTTGAAGTAAATACCAATTTACTATTTATCTATTTGTTTTTAATAAAGCAGCATGCATTATTAGAATACCCAAAATTTTAATGAAAAAGAAAATCATACCCCCGTTTTCACAGACAGGCCTTAAGCCTAGTCCCCAGAAATGCATGTTTGAGCAGTTTTAACTGAAAGCAACTGGTACTGACACATCTTAAAATATGTCTGTGTTATTGTTTTGTCTCAAGATGCACACCAATAATGTTTTTTTTCTAAGACATTTTTTATAAAAGCTACTTAAATGTCCTAAATAAACTAAGGCCTAATCCTGGCTTAATCTAAGCCCTGTTTACTGTTTACTGTTTCATATTGTTTCACAAACTATTGTTTTTAAAATGCACTATGTATTAAATTCTGAACACAGCTTATATTTCAGCATGTGCTTATAATGTTTATGACGTACACACTGTAGTCAGCATTTGTGAGATTACAGGAAAAGCAGTGGTGATTCTAACTCTGACCCTGAACACAGAGAGCATTACAGCTTCAGTGACAAAACTGAGCAGTTCAAAGCAGAAGTCACCACTTCAATACCCTCGTAAAAACACCACACTCCAATCGGCCATGATCCCAAACCCTCTTTGAAAGCTCCACAAAGGACAGCAGAGTCATGTCTACTCCATAAAAGCCCAGGCCAGACTCCAGCACCTCTGTCATGCAAAAAAGCATGTTGGAGGCCTTTTGTGCGCAGTTGTTTCAGTTGTTACACACATAAAGAGCTGAAAACACTCAGTCAGCCATGATAGATCGGTCAAAACAACGACACAACAAATCATTTG
This sequence comes from Chanodichthys erythropterus, assembly GCF_024489055.1. Lineage (NCBI taxonomy): Eukaryota > Metazoa > Chordata > Actinopteri > Cypriniformes > Xenocyprididae > Chanodichthys > Chanodichthys erythropterus. The sequence continues at coordinate 54,871,656 of NC_090223.1, read as the reverse complement.
GATGAATCTAAAGAAGCCTCTTTGTTAAGGGTGTCACACTTTAAACTCATTTTCATCTGCATCTTATATGAAAGTATGTTGCTGGGCCATATTGTACACATCTGTGGCATCTGAAGTCCTCTTATAATGCTATTCAGGGTTTCTTCACCAAAAAATGTTTAGGTTTTTCACAAGCATTTTCTATCCTCTCCCTGTCCCTTAGGATTAAACAGACTGTTTAACTAGTGTACCTTTCCTTTAAGACTTCCATATGCAAATGTGATTGGATAACAGCTTTGCATATGAAATGAGTTACCTAACCGAATGGCTGAATATTCAATTGTTGTTAATATAGGTGTCCGGATCAGCAAAAATGGTGATTTATTGGAATCAGCAGTGAAAATGTTTCGGAGAATTCTGATAATAGAATAGAACTGCATGTTGTTTAGGCAGCAATGTTGACACCAATGGTATTAGGTAACATCCTAAACTGTAAAACTACCAACAAAACTATGATTTAAACATCTTAACAGTTCAATAGTAGAAGTTTTGTCAAAAACAAAAAGTTTTATACAACAATAAAAAAACATGTACTGTATGTTATATATAATTGGTGTGAGCAAAACAGAAGATGGTCTGATTGAAAATGCAAACTCAGGTTACGCAGGTTTCAATAGTCCACATTAGACATTCTACTAACTCTCATCAGAGTATTAGTAGACTGTTAGGTTAGGTGTTAGGGTTTGGGCTAGTAGAATAAGTTGACATGTAGTTGCAAAGTTTCTTATAGTCAGTAGAGTGTCTGCTGAGAAGCATCAAAATAAAGTGTTAGCAGATTTTAAGCAGACCGTCTACTAATACTCGAATGACTGGTAGATAACATAGTAGCAAAGTTTCTTATAGTTAGAAGAATGTCTAAAGGCCCGTTCACAACAAGAACAATAACTATAACAATAAGTATATTTGTGTCCAAGGAACTACAACTGTCTGTTTATTCTAAGCTCATGCGCTGCGGTTTCAAAGTGTGTACAACATGTTATTGAACATGTTTTTGTTGTTCTTATTGCATTTACACAGCTTTAACCAGCAGATGTCCTCAGCATGCTGCTTCGAGTGAATAGCTAGTGTAATCGATCTAATCTAACAGTGAATTTACCTGACGAAGTCAATATAGTGGAAAAAAAATCAACACCACCTAGTCTTTTTTACTGCAACTACAAAGGAAGCAAGACAATGTTGTCGAAACTAACGCTGGATTACCTGAGGTAATTTTATGTTACACGGTTTACTAACCTGGCATAATGATCTCATTGTTAATAATTCTCACTATTTATTCCGAGGGTAGGACTGATTGTTTTCCATTTATCCATTTTCTTTAAAATATCCTTGAAAGGGGGTTTGACTTGGCTTTTTCTGGACCTCGGCAATTAACTTCTCCAGAATGTCGTCTGCCATTTTAAATGCGTGAGCCCTTAAATTTTCTGATTGGCTGTCAGTGTTTTATCATTCAAGCTAGAAAAAAAAATCGTTCTGAAAGTGATCCCAACGATGTTGTTGCTCTATATCAGGGGTGGGGAACGTTGATCCTGGAGGGCCATTGTCCTGCAGAGTTTAGCTCCAACCCTGAGCCCTAATCCTGAAGACCTTGATTAGCTTCAGATGTGTTTAATAGGGTTGGAGCAAAACTCTGCAGGACAATGGCCCTACAGGATCAACGTTCACCAGCCCTGCTCTATATCATTATCGTTATAGTTGTGGCGAACTTTGGTATTCTTTTATATTTGGAATGATTTTTAGAACTAAATCTTTAACGTTAAAGATTAAAGTGGACCATCAAAATAAAGTGTCACCCAAACTCACTCTCTGAAAGTAGGTGGCAATTATGAAAATGCAAAAATATAGCAGTTACTGCAGAGCTAACAAATCACATGAATGCAGCTGTCGGTTAACAATCAGTTTGCTGAAACGATCACATATCGTGTGTTTGTGCTTCCTGACCTTGTTGGTTTGGTCAGCATCTTTGTTGAGTTGTCTCCTCTCCTCATCCCAGCAGCTCTGTGCTTCCTGTATTTGTCTCTCTAGACCCTGCTGCATCTGCCGACTGGCTTCCTTGGTGTTGCTCAGAGACGTCTGCAGCTCAGCGATCACCTGTGTGGACACATCCAAACACACACTTGTTCATCTTCTAACAGATATGTCAAGGCAACTATAGCAACAGGCTCTTAGGCTCAATGATCAGTAAAGCTCTTCAGGGTCTGCGTTGATTACTCAGATAATGGATTCTGCTTAATTTAATGCTTGACCAGCTGGAGTCAAAGTATCCAGCAATGTCTTTGAGGTTATCAACAGATTTTTTTTTTTTTTTTGTTCACTGGAAGCCAAGATCTCAATTCTGCTGCTGGTGTTACAGAGGTGTAAAGTTTTCGAGTAAATGTAATTAGTTACAGTACTTAAGTATCTTTTTGGCTACTTTGTAGTTGTAGTGCGCATCAAATATATTAGCAACTTTTACTCTCTACTTGACTTCATTTTTGAAAAAGTAAATTTACTTTTTACTCAAATACATTTGTGATGAGTAATGCAATTACACATTACATTTTGCTTTGCACCTAACTTTTTCTGTGGCCGTTGGTTTCTGCTGTAAAGAAGCAATATCGCTATCTAAGGGAATGGAAGGTACTTTATCTTAAGCATTTATTTATTTATTTTTTTTTACTTTACTCGACCAAACTCGTCAACAAGGCTACTTTACATGAATGCTAGTGCAATAGCAGATAGTTGCTGATCGCAGGTGTTTGATTTAGGAGATGAAGTCATGTCTGCTGCCGTTGATGAGGCTGAAACCAGCACATCCAGTGCAAGTAGACTTTGACTAGTTAATTTTACTTAACATTAATTTATTTATCAACTATATTGACAAGACCTTTCTGAAGGATATTGGTTTACTTATGGCCTTTTTGTGCACTTGAGCTTAACTGAGACTTGAGTTTGTAGACATTTAAGAGGTTGTGTCGACCTTGATTTATTGCAATATTGATTGATATTCAGTTATATTTAGATTTTTAGAATCTTACAAATCAATTGTCTCTCAGGTGTTAAGGACTAGTGCATCTTTGAACCTACATTCAGTACGAGTAAAATACTTAAGTACTGTTAAAATCAGATACTCTAAGACTTTTACTTAAGTCGTATTGGAATTGGTTACTTGTAACTCGTAATGGAGTCATTTTTGATGTAAGGTATCTGTACTTTTACTCAAGTATGGTTTTCAGGTACACCTCTGGTCTAAATTCAGATGAACCAATAAGCAGATGAAATGGGTGAGAGGTTCAGTGTTGGAGAAGCTAATGTAATTTCAAGTAGTTCAAGCTACTCTAAAATACTGAACAACACTAAATGCTTATACTTAGCTAACTTAATTGAAACTGTTAAAGGGAGGCAATAACTTTGCAATTCCATAACTATAGAGGAATAAATGTGAGCAGTACTGAACTGCCACACACACAAAAAAAGGATCTTAATAGTGAAAGCATCAATCTTGAATTACTGTAATTCTATAATTGATCAACAGTCATCAACAGTCATTGAACCAAACTGAATCAACCCTGAACTGACTTCAGTGAACAATGGACACAATTTTTTCAATTCTTTTCAGCAGAATTGAACTCTGTTTCATTGAATCATTACTTTCCTGTTTATATCCCTAAAGCTGCTTTGAAACAACTTTCAATTGTATAAAAATTTCAATTGTACAACTTTGCATTGTATAAAGCGCTATAGAAATAAAGGTGATGACTAATTCATATGAAATAAGTAAACAATGTAATTTATTTTTTACATTACTGATAACAGATGGTATTTAACTTATTTTGCTAAAAAAAAAAAAAAAAAGACAACGCCACACCCAAGCAATAGCTTTCTAAAAAAAAAAAAAAAAAAAAAAACACTAAGAAAGGACTTTTGAGATTTACTTCTGACTCAACTCGGGCAAGGGACTTTTGAGAATTATTATTGACTCAACTCAGGCAAGGGCAATATATACTAGCTATATAGCAAATCGCAATTTTTAAATCTAAACTGTATTATAACCCAGATCTTTCATCTGCTAAATGTCACTATAAGGCATGCAAAGATATTATAAACATTAACTAACATGAATTCTTTAAAGCTGCTTTGAAATGATACAGATACACTTGATTTCTGCCCATTACTCCAATTTCTTTGTATGTTTATTTGCATTCTGTCAGCTTATGCAATATGCACTTCTCTGTTTACAATTTGATGGCAAGACCAGAGGGAAAAAAATCAACTATGAAATCGCATGTAATGCATTATTGGCTTTTAATAATGAACAGATTTTGATGGTTATCATTTTGTTGCCCATGTAAACACACCTAATGACTGTTAAAATCTGTCTCTGTCAAGTGCAGATGAAGGTCTAGCCTCTAGCCTTTCCAGAGCCCTGTCAGAATCACTGTAGTTAGGGCCCAAATGAGAGCCGTACAGTAAAATCCCCAATAGACCACCCCTGCATCACGACAGTCGCCCTTCACATTTCACACACAAACCGAAAAAAGAACAGAGGAGCAAAGCGAGAGAAGATGGACTGTTTAATGAAGCTCTAGCGAGATGAAAATGAGAAAAACTGGCCCTTTGAAATCTCGCTGTCCAAATTCAGATTCTATTTCAACTGTAGCCAAGAGAGCTGTGGAGCGCAGGGCAGCAGTGAAGCTCAGGGCTAGACAGATAATTGTTTATTGTGCATAAATGTTCGGAGGAACGGTTTTACTGGAATCCGTTCATTGTGTAGGAGTTGGGAGTGAACTCTTGGAGCGGACACAGAGGGAGAGATTAGGCTTATTTTGTCAGTGGGTGAACCACATGAAAGTACCAAACGCCCCATTATTATGGTAACATAAGTTCTCATGGTAATAATTATTTGGCTATACAGATTCTCGCATCAAGTCTTTTGCCTGAAGGGACACACTCAGCTCTTGATTGTTATTCCTCACTTGATATTAGGGAATTTTGCAGTTAATGGATTCAGCACGTCTTCTTTCATTTTAAAGCATTTCTTTAGATTGGTGGAAATGTTATACTGTAGCTATGAGGTGTTAAACTGACATCCTCTTTCTGATGGATGACAGAAGTACTGAGATGGACAAAAACAAAACAATATATATATATATATATATATATATATATATATATATATATATATATATATATATATATATATGAGATAAGCTTTAGTGGTATAATGAGACATTAGGGAATTACCAGAAAATGATGGATCAACTTGGTAGATGATATGTCAAAAGTATTCACTTTTTTTTCAGGCAGTATCACGATCCACGATTTTATCAAAGTTCTTTTTCATATTGGTTTTTAAGACTATTTTGCAAGTCAATGAGCAATAGAGTCCAACTAATTTCCCTATTTTAAAAAATTAGCCTTAAAAGGAAAAAGAAAAAAAAGAAAAAGAAAAAGAAAAAAAAGCAATGGCAGACCATTTTAGGCCAAAGTAAAGGTGGACCAAAATGTTATTTAACTTTATTTTATTTCATTATTTTATCTTTGTCATTAAAAATAAGAATATGCAAAATACAACCTAAGATACAAATGAAATAAACAGTGCTTAAATTTCAGCTATAGTAGGTATATATAACGAAGGTCTTGCGGGTGTGAAACAACATGAGGGTAAGTATATGACAGAATTTTCATTTTTGGGTGAACTAACCCTTTAACCCTACTGCCGCTTTGCTAAAAATGTGATGTGAATGTACTGAACTGACTGAATGAACTGTAACTGATAGAATGTGTGCACAGTAGCACAATACTACAATCTTTCTTCAAAAGCAGATTTTTTCCCATTTAAAGATAAAAAATGGTAACGGTCTGATAGCTACAATCTAAACCACCTTAATGCCTGTCCCTGAATACCAGTGTAATTTTGTAGTCGATCTAAGAGTATTTTATGATCTGTAGTGTCAAACGCAGCACTGAGATCAATTAACACTAGTATTGAGATGCAGCCTTTGATTTAGTCATTTATACATATGAAAAAACACACTTGATAATTCAATAAAATCATTAAACCAATAAAATCAATTAAATAAACAAAATAATTTTATTGGACAAATTGGAGTAAATCTGAGACACATTAAAAATAAAAAAGGGCATCTGTCAACTACAGCCGTAGCGTGACATGAGTGTCAGGGGTGACGTTACTTGATCAGATTTAGACAATTAACAAGTAGCGTGTTACGAAATTGACACAATATCCAAGTTATATACAGTAAAAGTAAGTGTGGTTAAAAAAAAAAAAACTGAACCGGAAGTGATGCTATCTGTTTTACAGAATACAGAAGTTTTTTGCTCGCAACCCCCATTACAGCTGAAAAAGTGAAATGTGTAAATCTCAGAGCTGTGCTGGTTTCATATGCGCATGAATACTAATGCTCTAGCACACTTATCCATCTGATAGTGGTGGTGAAAGGAGATCTACTGTAGAAAGCAAAGCTCTGTTTGGACAACACCTTGTGTTGTCTCGTCATTAGCTGGAGAGCTTCAAACACAAGTGAGATTAAAGGTCAGTGAAAGAGGAGCTGGATTTCCAAAATAACAATTAAAGATGCTCCAGTGTAATGAACAGTCATAGCCAGAGCCGAGATCCCTCTAGACCATGAATGGCATGGTATGGATTTAATTTCCACATGCAATTCCATAGCACATCTGAAAGATGCCTGTTGATGCCATAAGTTAGTATGTGCTTCAGAAGTTCAAGGGACACTTGTCTAGTACACAACCTTGCAATGCCTTATGGGACGCTGCAACAACTGTATGGTTATTCTCCCAAGGCCAAATAGACAAAGGAATAGTTCATCCAAAAATAGAAATTCTGTCATTATTTTATTCCAAAACATTATGCTGTTCTTTTTTTTCTGTGGAACACAAAAGGAAAACTTGGCTCTTCTTTCATACAGAATATAGTGACCAGGGGCTCCAAAATGGACTACAAAACTAACTAAAATAGAATAAAAATGGCCACAAATAAAATTAAGTTTTAGATACATGTCATATTATGAAATTGGAAACCCTCCCCACCTGCATTAAACATAAAAATGCCATTAGATAGCAGTAACTCTAGACTGAAGTGCAACACTGTTAAACATTTTTAAATTATACCTACTACTATAAACCAGAAATAAAAACCAAATTAATTAAATGCTATAAGAACCCTGCTACCTTTAAGGTTTCTGTTTTTGTCCATTTGGGCAAACTATTCCTGACAAGAAAGCTAACAAGAGGAAGAAATCAACGGAGCCCTGCGTTGTTTGGTGTGGAGGAGGGGCATTTAATGTGTATTAAACAAAGACGTGTTCCCACCAAATGCGAGTGGGAAACAAGAGAGAGGAAAAACTATGTTTATCTAGCGAATGCCAATTTTGTGCCTCGGAAAAGGAATTAATCATCAGTGGCCCTCTCAGAGGTTATTTAGAAATGGGAAAATGCCTGTGAACTCTTTTCTCACACACTCAAAGTGTGTTCTTTTGATGTCATGCATTGTGTAATTTAATAGGCCTGTGTTTTCACACAACATCTGCTTGTCAACCTGACATTCAGTGCTCTGTGTTGTGGAGAGAACTGAAGAAAAAAAAAAAAAAGAGTGAGTGTTTGAGCTGGGACTAAGGTAATGAGAGGCAATTATGACAGGCCCACAACCTCACACTGAACGGTGCATTTTTTACAACATCTACAGTGTTTAAGGAGTTCAGCTCTGTGTTAATCTTACACACAGAGAAGAATGAAGGTTATTCTCCTGAACCTAAAGCGAGTGTAATGGCGTTGAGTCTGAACAGATTAAATCTAATGTTTAACACATGGCAGAGGCCGGCCTCAGTAACACACATGATGCAGGGATATAGAGGAGAGATAAGCGCTCAGACACCCTCAGAACACCCACTAGACCTTCTGATTGTGAAATCGTGGCCAGGAACAGAGGGTGGCCAACAAGTGTTGAGTAGGAATAGTATCAGTGGCTATAAAATGAAATGCATGTGTTTAACACCTCAGAGGGCAAGTTGTGTTATGAAGGCAGGGAAAAAAAACAAAACAGTGTTGAGGAAGGCACATTGACACTCCGGTTTGCCAAGCTGCCTAACAAGCCACTCAAAACTGAAAAACACGGCACAGTCAGACGATGAATACAGTCAGTCACAGGTGATTCACACTCCAATCCAGAAGGGGGCGAGTGCGGTAATGCAACGTTGTTTGGAGACAGAACAGGAAAAAGAGCAGAAGAAGAAGAGATGATCTATGCACCAACCGAAAACAAGAGTTCAGATGGCACGCAAGAGCCTGCTTGTAGTCTATACGCTGAGTTTCGATTAATTTTTGTGACGCGCTCCACAAGCTTCACAGAAAGGAAACCGGGATGGCAGAAAGCGGCATCTTGTTTGTTGTCTTTATTTTACAAAAGCACAATGTTTTGTTTTTATTGTGTACACAAATAAAAACAGACCCTTGACAGTTTTGAATGTTGTCTTACTCTTATCTGTATGACCATAAATGGCGGAGTATTGCAAGTAGTTTCCGCTGTTATGATGAGACAAAATCATTTGGCACTGTGCCGATTTGTGTCATGGAAGTCTCATTACAGTTTAGTGATGAAATATGTGTGTCCTGGAAATAGGAAGCCTCAGGTGTCACTTAACTCTCTGTCTCCTCGTGGAAAGGTGAAGTTGGTTCAG